>NW_026869906.1:27500-35000 GCF_019925205.1 Metopolophium dirhodum | reverse complement strand
ATTTTTGTCTGGTCGGCGTTCGACGGGTGCGAGGTGGACTAACGTAAAGAATTATTACGTCCCGCGGACTCGGAGTGCCGTACGCGGAAATATTTTTCATCGACGGGCGAGGCGCGGAGTCGCCCTTGGTGCGCGGCGGCGTCCCCGTGACCGGATCCGTGGACACTGTGCCCTTCATCGATTGCCGATTTTTGTCTGGTCGGCGTTCGACGGGTGCGAGGTGGACTAACGTAAAATATTAATACGGCAAGTGGATGTGGTTTACCGGTATTATTCGGTGCGGGCATTCGGCGAGCACGTCCCGCGGACTCGGAGTGCCGTACGCGGAAATATTTTTCCTCGACGGGCGAGGCGCGGAGTCGCCCTTGGTGCGCGGCGGCGTCCCCGTGACCGGATCCGTGGACACTGTGCCCTTCATCGATTGCCGATTTTTGTCTGGTCGGCGTTCGACGGGTGCGAGGTGGACTAACGTAAAGAATTATTACGTCCCGCGGACTCGGAGTGCCGTACGCGGAAATATTTTTCATCGACGGGCGAGGCGCGGAGTCGCCCTTGGTGCGCGGCGGCGTCCCCGTGACCGGATCCGTGGACACTGTGCCCTTCATCGATTGCCGATTTTTGTCTGGTCGGCGTTCGACGGGTGCGAGATGGACTAACGTAAAGAATTATTACGTCCCGCGGACTCGGAGTGCCGAACGCGGAAAAATTTTTCTTCGACGGGCGAGGCGCGGAGTCGCCCTTGGTGCGCGGCGGCGTCCCCGTGACCGGATCCGTGGACACTGTGCCCTTCATCGATTGCCGATTTTTGTCTGGTCGGCGTTCGACGGGTGCGAGGTGGACTAACGTAAAGAATTATTACGTCCCGCGGACTCGGAGTGCCGTACGCGGAAATATTTTTCCTCGACGGGCGAGGCGCGGAGTCGCCCTTGGTGCGCGGCGGCGTCCCCGTGACCGTGTCCGAACCACCGCGTGTGAAAATTCGATTTTTTTTTTTCACTCGACGTCCTCGGTTATTCGTCGGTGCCGGGGTGGTGCACATGACGGCAGCCCCCGGCGATGTCCGTCGACACGATTTCGAATTCAACTTTTCGAACGTAGTTTTTCCGTGTGCAATAACTCGTTAACCGTTGGTTCGATCTCGACGTACCCGAGACGTGTTCACGTCGTACGTTCCGAGTACTATAGGACACCGGTGTCCGCGACATTTAAATCGGTAATCCTTTATCCGCGGCCGTACCGCTACGCACGGAGATAGACCGATATTTGATTTTCGCTTAACCGCTACGCACTGTGATTGACTGTATTCCGACGGCGGGGTCTCGGTCAACCGTTTTCACGGTTTGCCGGTGACATCGACCGTACCGTTCATCACGGGCAGACCGCAGAGTCGTTGTCCAGGGATATCCCCCTTTGCCGAAAACCTTTACCGCGTAGAATTTCTGCGCTGACCGCGACGTTACAGGGGTGATTACCGTCGCCGAGCTGCGCGCCCGCCGTACCGTCTCGTCGCACGGACCACCGTGTGTGAAAATTCGATTTTTTTTTTTCACTCGACGTCCTCGGTTATTCGTCGGTGCCGGGGTGGTGCACATGACGGCAGCCCCGGCGATGTCCGTCGACACGATTTCGAATTCAACTTTTCGAACGTAGTTTTTCCGTGTGCAATAACTCGTTAACCGTTGGTTCGATCTCGACGTACCCGAGACGTGTTCACGTCGTACGTTCCGAGTACTATAGGACACCGGTGTCCGCGACATTTAAATCGGTAATCCTTTATCCGCGGCCGTACCGCTACGCACGGATTTTGTGATTTTCGCCTAACCGCTACGCACGGTGATTGACGGATTTTCGATTCTCGGCTAACCGCTACGCACGGTGATGGCGAAGTTCCTTCGACTCGGGTGTACCACTACGCGTGAATACCCCCGTCGCACATTGTGAAACTCGAGATTTTGTAAATTTGTGAGCGACTCGGTCGTCGGCGTTCCGCCGGCGTCCGATCGCCAATCACGTACGACAGCAAAGCCACGGGCGACGCCGAAGCCGACGCGTCCATCGCCGCGCACCGGTCTGCCCCAGTCTTCGGAATGGTCAGCAATCCAGTGCCCTTCGATGGTATCCGTCCAAGTTTCGGCGACCGACCCATCTCGCACGCCGAGTGGCAAAACTCAACCGGCGTCGCAGGCCCGCCTTCCGGTGGGCCTCCGACGCGCAAATCGTTTTTTTTCAAAAATCGATGACGACTCCCGTTACCGTTCCGCAAGTTACGAGCTCTCGACGCCAAAACATTCCCGCCGCGGCCGGCCATCGTCGCCGTGCCCGGCGGTCGCCGGGGCGAAGCCCCGGGACGACGGACTTCGCGTCGCGTCCCGGCTTCCCCCACGATCTCGGCTGGGGGCCGTTATAAACCTGGCGAGAGGCGCTAGCGCGGTAATTCTCCGTCCGCTGAAAACGGACGGCGTACGCGCTAACCCCGACTCTCGTCAACGCACGGGTCACGTCGCGTCGGGCGAGCGCTCGCTCTCCGCGTGTGTTCGGTCTACCGCACGCGACCGCCGCCGCAGTCGCCCCGCGTTCTGCGGGTGCTCAGTGCGGCGCTCGCGTCGACCGAAGCGCGCGGTTTACGGGCGCCCGTCCGCGCACGTATCCCACTCGAACCGCGGTCGGTCGTGCGCCGTGACCGTATACCGGTCACGGTCGTTTCGACCTTCCTCGGCGTCGGCTCGCCCACGGGCGGACCGGCGCTCGGACGCACGCGTCCCGAGACGAGTGTCCGCGTCGTCGTCGCCCCTTGGTCGGCGTCGCCGCGGGGATCCGTCACGGGACGCAGTTGTTGTAAAACCGAGATCCCTGGTTGATCCTGCCAGTAGTCATATGCTTGTCTCAAAGATTAAGCCATGCATGTCTCAGTGCAAGCCGCATTAAGGTGAAACCGCGAAAGGCTCATTAAATCAGTTGTGGTTCCTTAGATCGTACCCAAGTTACTTGGATAACTGTGGTAATTCTAGAGCTAATACATGCCGACAGAGTTCCGACCGTCGCGGCGCCCTCGGGCGTCGCTCGCGGGAGGAACGCTTTTATTAGATCAAAACCGGCCCGTCGCGGCGCGCTTCGTGCGCGTCCCGATCGCGGCCCGCGCAAAGACCTGGTGACTCTGAATAACTTCGAGCTGATCGCACGGTCTCCGTACCGGCGACGCATCTTTCAAATGTCTGCCTTATCAACTGTCGACGGTAGGTTCCATGCCTACCGTGGTGGTAACGGGTAACGGGGAATCAGGGTTCGATTCCGGAGAGGGAGCCTGAGAAACGGCTACCACATCCAAGGAAGGCAGCAGGCGCGCAAATTACCCACTCCCGGAACGGGGAGGTAGTGACGAAAAATAACGATACGGGACTCATCCGAGGCCCCGTAATCGGAATGAGAACACTTTAAAACCTTTAAACGAGGATCAATTGGAGGGCAAGTCTGGTGCCAGCAGCCGCGGTAATTCCAGCTCCAATAGCGTATATTAAAGTTGTTGCGGTTAAAAAGCTCGTAGTCGGATCTGTGTCTGGGCGGTGCCGGACCACCCTGGCGGTCCGTCGTGTCGCGGCCGGCCGTGTCGCGGGACCACGTGTCCCGTCGGCGCGGTCGTCGTCGCGCTCGTCAGCCGTCTCGGGGTGTTAGTTACCGGCACGTCGGCCGGACGTATTGTCGGCAGGCGGACACGTGTCTCGGGCTTCCGGCGCGCCGCGCGGCCACGCGTCGCGCGGCCGTCGGGGTTCGACGACGGCGGCCGCCTACTCCAATCTTGCTGCGCGGTGATCTTCACCGATTGCCGTCGGCGGGCCGACACGTTTACTTTGAACAAATTAGAGTGCTCAAAGCAGGCTCAAATCTGGCGGGGCGGCTTCACGGCCGTCTCGTCAAAAGGCCCTGAATACTGGTCGCATGGAATAATGGAACAAGACCTCGGTCCCGCGCATCTCCGCCCTTCGCGGGGCGCGCGAAATCGCCCTCCGGGGCGTTTCCGTGCGCGGGCCGCCGGGCCGCGGGCGCCAGTCGCCCGCGCGTCCCGCCGGGCCGGTTTTCGGGACCGGAGGTAATGATCAACAGAGACGGGCGGGGGCATTCGTACCGAGACGTTAGAGGTGAAATTCTTGGATCGTCTCGAGACGAACTGACGCGAAAGCATTTGCCAAGTACGTTCTCGTATGATCAAGAACGAAAGTTAGAGGTTCGAAGGCGATCAGATACCGCCCTAGTTCTAACTGTAAACGATGCCAGCTAGCGATCCGCCGGCGTTTCATTAACGACCCGGCGGGCAGCTTCCGGGAAACCGAAGCTTTTCGGTTCCGGGGGAAGTATGATTGCAAAGTTGAAACTTAAAGGAATTGACGGAAGGGCACCACCAGGAGTGGAGCCTGCGGCTTAATTTGACTCAACACGGGAAACCTCACCAGGCCCGGACACCGGAAAGATTGACAGATTGAGAGCTCTTTCTTGATTCGGTGGGTGGTGGTGCATGGCCGTTCTTAGTTGGTGGAGCGATCTGTCTGGTTAATTCCGATAACGAACGAGACTCTGTCCTGCTAACTAGGCGGGTAACCCCGGGTCGGCGTGTGCGCGGCGCGGGCGGTTTCGGCCGTTCGTGTTCGCGTACCCGTCGGCTCGGCCCGGTATCCCCGAACGCGTTCGCCCGTCGTCCACGGCGGTCGTCGAGCGCTGGCCGCGCCATCCGCGTCCCGGCGTGCGGCGGGCGTGTGTCGGCCGGGGGGCAACCTCCGGTCGGCGCGCGTCCGTCGTGCGTCGGGCTCCGTGGTGAAGCGCGCCGTGTTCGCGGCCGTCGCCGGCGGATCACGATACGTTACTAGGGCTACCGCCGGCTCCCAGGAGCTTAAACTCTTCTTAGAGGGACAGGCGGCGGACGAAAATAGCCGCACGAGACTGAGCGATAACAGGTCTGTGATGCCCTTAGATGTTCTGGGCCGCACGCGCGCTACACTGAAGGAATCAGCGTGTGTTAACATTCCTGGGCCGACAGGCTTCCGGGTAACCCGCTGAACCTCCTTCGTGCTTAGGGATCGTGGCTTGCAATTTTTCCACGTGAACGAGGAATTCCCAGTAAGCGCGAGTCATCAGCTCGCGTTGATTACGTCCCTGCCCTTTGTACACACCGCCCGTCGCTACTACCGATTGAACGGTCGCATTGAGGTCTTCGGAGTGGACGCGCGTTATTCGGCCCCCTCGGGGGCTGGGTCGTCGCGCGATCGCGAAGATGACCGAAATCGGCCGTTTAGAGGAAGTAAAAGTCGTAACAAGGTTTCCGTAGGTGAACCTGCGGAAGGATCATTAGAGACGGGCCCGCGGTACCGGCAGCACTTGCCGGTCTCGCGCGCGCCTAATCCGACCCCGTGGCCGCGTGCGCTCGCGACTAGCTCGCCGACCGCCCGCGCGCCGCGACCCCCGACCGAGCGTCGACCGAAAGATGGTTAACGTCGAAAGACCATACGGGCCCCGCCGTGCGTCCGCGCACGGCGCGTGGCCGGTAGAAGTTTCGTCGACAAAAAAAAACACCCGACCCCGAACAGCGGATCACTTGGCTCGTGGATCGATGAAGACCGCAGCTATCTGCGCGTCGTCGTGTAATCCGCAGGTTATACGAACATCGACCAGTCGAACGCACATTGCGGCCTCGGTGACCCGCGGGTCCCGGGCCACGCCTGTCTGAGGGTCGTATACCGGATACTCGGCCAGACCGATGCGCCGCCGGCAGGCGTCCGACGGCGGCGGCAGTCCTCCCGGGGACTGTCCGCCCGCCCGTCGGCCGCTCCGGTGGTGCGAGATTGGCGGTTCGACCGTGGAAAACCGCGCTCGCGCGGCCGCCTCCGGTCGTCCGCCCAAGTTGTGACGGCAAACAGTCACGGGTTCTCGCGTCGTCAAACGGCACGTCCCCGTCCGCCCGCCGCGCGAGAGCGCGGCCGGGTCGGCTGAGAGTCCACGGACCTCTCCGGCTTCCGAGACGCGGACGCGGACGGTCACCGTACGGGCGGAGCGCGGACCGCAGGCTGCCGTGTAATTTAAAAAAAAAAAAACCGATACGTTCCGACCTCAGATCAGGCGGGACTACCCGCCGGATTTAAGCATATTAATAAGCGGAGGAAAAGAAAACAACCGTGATTCCCTTAGTAGCGGCGAGCGAACAGGGAAAAGCCCATCGCCGAATCCCGCCGCGCACTTTTGTGTCGCGGCACCTATGGGAGTTGTGGCGTACGGGCCGGCCTCGTTGCCGGGGCGCACGTGACGGTCCAAGTCTCCCTTGAACGGGGCCATGGCCCGCAGATGGTGCCAGGCCAGTAGAGGCCGTCACAGCGTTCCGGGATCGGACCGCGCCTTCGAGTCGGGTTGCTTGAGAGTGCAGCCCGAAGTTGGTGGTAAACTCCATCTAAGGCTAAATACGGCCACGAGACCGATAGTTTACAAGTACCGTGAGGGAAAGTTGAAAAGAACTTTGAAGAGAGAGTTCATAAGAACGTGAAACTGTTCGGGTGTAAACGGACAGAGCCCGCGAGTCCCCGCCGGGCGAATTCACGGTCGGTCTAACCGCCGGCCGGATCTTTCGCTCGGTTAGCGGACGTCGCGACCCGTTGGGCGCCGGCCGAAGGGCTTGGGTGGCGTTCGTCGCGGCGGTTGCGTTTCGGCGTGACCGTTCGCGCGCCGAACCCTGGTGCTCCTGGTCGGCTCGCCCGACGGCAAGAACCGTCGACGCGGCCCCGTCGCAGGCGGGGGTCCCGTCGGTCGGCGACGATTTCGGGCTACTTTCCGACCCGTCTTGAAACACGGACCAAGGAGTCTAACGTGTGCGCGAGTCAACGGTGATCTTACGAAAAACCACGTTTGGCGCAATGAAAGTGAACCGTTTACGGTGCGGACGATGGCCTAGCGACCGAACCCACCGGCGTTCAAAGTCGCGCTGGTCCGCAGTCCGGGGGGCGTCTTCGCCAGTCGGCTTCGGCCGTCCGAGGGCGCACCCTTAGCGCACACGTTGGTACCCGAAAGATGGTGAACTATGCCTGGCCAGGATGAAGTCAGGGGAAACCCTGATGGAGGTCCGCAGCGATTCTGACGTGCAAATCGATCGTCTGAGCTGGGTATAGGGGCGAAAGACTAATCGAACCATCTAGTAGCTGGTTCCATCCGAAGTTTCCCTCAGGATAGCTGGCGCCGATGTGTCCCGCCCGTTCGCGGGCGTACGGACGCCGGTGGGACTCCGCGCTGTACGGCGCGGTAACAACACGCTCGTAACACGGAGGATGTCTCATACGGTAAAGCGAATGATTAGAGGACATTGGGGCCGAAACGACCTCAACCTATTCTCAAACTATAAATGGGTGAGATCGCCGGCTTTACCTGGTACACCGCGTGAACCGCGTGCGAAGCCGGCGACGGAACCCTAGGCGCTTAGTGGGCCATTTTTGGTAAGCAGAACTGGCGCTGCGGGATGAACCGAACGCCGAG
>NW_026869906.1:17500-22500 GCF_019925205.1 Metopolophium dirhodum | reverse complement strand
GGGTGCGAGGTGGACTAACGTAAAATATTAATACGGCAAGTGGATGTGGTTTACCGGTATTATTCGGTGCGGGCATTCGGCGAATACGGCAAGTGGATGTGGTTTACCGGTATTATTCGGTGCGGGCATTCGGCGAGCACGTCCCGCGGACTCGGAGTGCCGTACGCGGAAATATTTTTCCTCGACGGGGCGAGGCGCGGAGTCGCCCTTGGTGCGCGGCGGCGTCCCCGTGACCGGATCCGTGGACACTGTGCCCTTCATCGATTGCCGATTTTTGTCTGGTCGGCGTTCGACGGGTGCGAGGTGGACTAACGTAAAGAATTATTACGTCCCGCGGACTCGGAGTGCCGTACGCGGAAATATTTTTCATCGACGGGCGAGGCGCGGAGTCGCCCTTGGTGCGCGGCGGCGTCCCCGTGACCGGATCCGTGGACACTGTGCCCTTCATCGATTGCCGATTTTTGTCTGGTCGGCGTTCGACGGGTGCGAGATGGACTAACGTAAAGAATTATTACGTCCCGCGGACTCGGAGTGCCGAACGCGGAAAAATTTTTCTTCGACGGGCGAGGCGCGGAGTCGCCCTTGGTGCGCGGCGGCGTCCCCGTGACCGGATCCGTGGACACTGTGCCCTTCATCGATTGCCGATTTTTGTCTGGTCGGCGTTCGACGGGTGCGAGGTGGACTAACGTAAAGAATTATTACGTCCCGCGGAACTCGGAGTGCCGTACGCGGAAATATTTTTCCTCGACGGGCGAGGCGCGGAGTCGCCCTTGGTGCGCGGCGGCGTCCCCGTGACCGTGTCCGAACCACCGCGTGTGAAAATTCGATTTTTTTTTTTCACTCGACGTCCTCGGTTATTCGTCGGTGCCGGGGTGGTGCACATGACGGCAGCCCCGGCGATGTCCGTCGACACGATTTCGAATTCAACTTTTCGAACGTAGTTTTTCCGTGTGCAATAACTCGTTAACCGTTGGTTCGATCTCGACGTACCCGAGACGTGTTCACGTCGTACGTTCCGAGTACTATAGGACACCGGTGTCCGCGACATTTAAATCGGTAATCCTTTATCCGCGGCCGTACCGCTACGCACGGAGATAGACCGATATTTGATTTTCGCTTAACCGCTACGCACTGTGATTGACTGTATTCCGACGGCGGGGTCTCGGTCAACCGTTTTCCACGGTTTGCCGGTGACATCGACCGTACCGTTCATCACGGGCAGACCGCAGAGTCGTTGTCCAGGGATATCCCCCTTTGCCGAAAACCTTTACCGCGTAGAATTTCTGCGCTGACCGCGACGTTACAGGGGTGATTACCGTCGCCGAGCTGCGCGCCCGCCGTACCGTCTCGTCGCACGGACCACCGTGTGTGAAAATTCGATTTTTTTTTTTTCACTCGACGTCCTCGGTTATTCGTCGGTGCCGGGGTGGTGCACATGACGGCAGCCCCGGCGATGTCCGTCGACACGATTTCGAATTCAACTTTTCGAACGTAGTTTTTCCGTGTGCAATAACTCGTTAACCGTTGGTTCGATCTCGACGTACCCGAGACGTGTTCACGTCGTACGTTCCGAGTACTATAGGACACCGGTGTCCGCGACATTTAAATCGGTAATCCTTTATCCGCGGCCGTACCGCTACGCACGGATTTTGTGATTTTCGCCTAACCGCTACGCACGGTGATTGACGGATTTTCGATTCTCGGCTAACCGCTACGCACGGTGATGGCGAAGTTCCTTCGACTCGGGTGTACCACTACGCGTGAATACCCCCGTCGCACATTGTGAAACTCGAGATTTTGTAAATTTGTGAGCGACTCGGTCGTCGGCGTTCCGCCGGCGTCCGATCGCCAATCACGTACGACAGCAAAGCCACGGGCGACGCCGAAGCCGACGCGTCCATCGCCGCGCACCGGTCTGCCCCAGTCTTCGGAATGGTCAGCAATCCAGTGCCCTTCGATGGTATCCGTCCAAGTTTCGGCGACCGACCCATCTCGCACGCCGAGTGGCAAAACTCAACCGGCGTCGCAGGCCCGCCTTCCGGTGGGCCTCCGACGCGCAAATCGTTTTTTTCAAAAATCGATGACGACTCCCGTTACCGTTCCGCAAGTTACGAGCTCTCGACGCCAAAACATTCCCGCCGCGGCCGGCCATCGTCGCCGTGCCCGGCGGTCGCCGGGGCGAAGCCCCGGGACGACGGACTTCGCGTCGCGTCCCCGGCTTCCCCCACGATCTCGGCTGGGGGCCGTTATAAACCTGGCGAGAGGCGCTAGCGCGGTAATTCTCCGTCCGCTGAAAACGGACGGCGTACGCGCTAACCCCGACTCTCGTCAACGCACGGGTCACGTCGCGTCGGGCGAGCGCTCGCTCTCCGCGTGTGTTCGGTCTACCGCACGCGACCGCCGCCGCAGTCGCCCCGCGTTCTGCGGGTGCTCAGTGCGGCGCTCGCGTCGACCGAAGCGCGCGGTTTACGGGCGCCCGTCCGCGCACGTATCCCACTCGAACCGCGGTCGGTCGTGCGCCGTGACCGTATACCGGTCACGGTCGTTTCGACCTTCCTCGGCGTCGGCTCGCCCACGGGCGGACCGGCGCTCGGACGCACGCGTCCCGAGACGAGTGTCCGCGTCGTCGTCGCCCCTTGGTCGGCGTCGCCGCGGGGATCCGTCACGGGACGCAGTTGTTGTAAAACCGAGATCCCTGGTTGATCCTGCCAGTAGTCATATGCTTGTCTCAAAGATTAAGCCATGCATGTCTCAGTGCAAGCCGCATTAAGGTGAAACCGCGAAAGGCTCATTAAATCAGTTGTGGTTCCTTAGATCGTACCCAAGTTACTTGGATAACTGTGGTAATTCTAGAGCTAATACATGCCGACAGAGTTCCGACCGTCGCGGCGCCCTCGGGCGTCGCTCGCGGGAGGAACGCTTTTATTAGATCAAAACCGGCCCGTCGCGGCGCGCTTCGTGCGCGTCCCGATCGCGGCCCGCGCAAAGACCTGGTGACTCTGAATAACTTCGAGCTGATCGCACGGTCTCCGTACCGGCGACGCATCTTTCAAATGTCTGCCTTATCAACTGTCGACGGTAGGTTCCATGCCTACCGTGGTGGTAACGGGTAACGGGGAATCAGGGTTCGATTCCGGAGAGGGAGCCTGAGAAACGGCTACCACATCCAAGGAAGGCAGCAGGCGCGCAAATTACCCACTCCCGGAACGGGGAGGTAGTGACGAAAAATAACGATACGGGACTCATCCGAGGCCCCGTAATCGGAATGAGAACACTTTAAAACCTTTAAACGAGGATCAATTGGAGGGCAAGTCTGGTGCCAGCAGCCGCGGTAATTCCAGCTCCAATAGCGTATATTAAAGTTGTTGCGGTTAAAAAGCTCGTAGTCGGATCTGTGTCTGGGCGGTGCCGGACCACCCTGGCGGTCCGTCGTGTCGCGGCCGGCCGTGTCGCGGGACCACGTGTCCCGTCGGCGCGGTCGTCGTCGCGCTCGTCAGCCGTCTCGGGGTGTTAGTTACCGGCACGTCGGCCGGACGTATTGTCGGCAGGCGGACACGTGTCTCGGGCTTCCGGCGCGCCGCGCGGCCACGCGTCGCGCGGCCGTCGGGGTTCGACGACGGCGGCCGCCTACTCCAATCTTGCTGCGCGGTGATCTTCACCGATTGCCGTCGGCGGGCCGACACGTTTACTTTGAACAAATTAGAGTGCTCAAAGCAGGCTCAAATCTGGCGGGGCGGCTTCACGGCCGTCTCGTCAAAAGGCCCTGAATACTGGTCGCATGGAATAATGGAACAAGACCTCGGTCCCGCGCATCTCCGCCCTTCGCGGGCGCGCGAAATCGCCCTCCGGGGCGTTTCCGTGCGCGGGCCGCCGGGCCGCGGGCGCCAGTCGCCCGCGCGTCCCGCCGGGCCGGTTTTCGGGACCGGAGGTAATGATCAACAGAGACGGGCGGGGGCATTCGTACCGAGACGTTAGAGGTGAAATTCTTGGATCGTCTCGAGACGAACTGACGCGAAAGCATTTGCCAAGTACGTTCTCGTATGATCAAGAACGAAAGTTAGAGGTTCGAAGGCGATCAGATACCGCCCTAGTTCTAACTGTAAACGATGCCAGCTAGCGATCCGCCGGCGTTTCATTAACGACCCGGCGGGCAGCTTCCGGGAAACCGAAGCTTTTCGGTTCCGGGGGAAGTATGATTGCAAAGTTGAAACTTAAAGGAATTGACGGAAGGGCACCACCAGGAGTGGAGCCTGCGGCTTAATTTGACTCAACACGGGAAACCTCACCAGGCCCGGACACCGGAAAGATTGACAGATTGAGAGCTCTTTCTTGATTCGGTGGGTGGTGGTGCATGGCCGTTCTTAGTTGGTGGAGCGATCTGTCTGGTTAATTCCGATAACGAACGAGACTCTGTCCTGCTAACTAGGCGGGTAACCCCGGGTCGGCGTGTGCGCGGCGCGGGCGGTTTCGGCCGTTCGTGTTCGCGTACCCGTCGGCTCGGCCCGGTATCCCCGAACGCGTTCGCCCGTCGTCCACGGCGGTCGTCGAGCGCGGCCGCGCCATCCGCGTCCCGGCGTGCGGCGGGCGTGTGTCGGCCGGGGGGCAACCTCCGGTCGGCGCGCGTCCGTCGTGCGTCGGGCTCCGTGGTGAAGCGCGCCGTGTTCGCGGCCGTCGCCGGCGGATCACGATACGTTACTAGGGCTACCGCCGGCTCCCAGGAGCTTAAACTCTTCTTAGAGGGACAGGCGGCGGACGAAAATAGCCGCACGAGACTGAGCGATAACAGGTCTGTGATGCCCTTAGATGTTCTGGGCCGCACGCGCGCTACACTGAAGGAATCAGCGTGTGTTAACATTCCTGGGCCGACAGGCTTCCGGGTAACCCGCTGAACCTCCTTCGTGCTTAGGGATCGTGGCTTGCAATTTTTCCACGTGAACGAGGAATTCCCAGTAAGCGCGAGTCATCAGCTCGCGTTGATTACGTCCCTGCCCTTTGTACAC
>NW_026869906.1:2500-10000 GCF_019925205.1 Metopolophium dirhodum | reverse complement strand
ATTTTTGTCTGGTCGGCGTTCGACGGGTGCGAGGTGGACTAACGTAAAGAATTATTACGTCCCGCGGACTCGGAGTGCCGTACGCGGAAATATTTTTCATCGACGGGCGAGGCGCGGAGTCGCCCTTGGTGCGCGGCGGCGTCCCCGTGACCGGATCCGTGGACACTGTGCCCTTCATCGATTGCCGATTTTTGTCTGGTCGGCGTTCGACGGGTGCGAGGTGGACTAACGTAAAATATTAATACGGCAAGTGGATGTGGTTTACCGGTATTATTCGGTGCGGGCATTCGGCGAGCACGTCCCGCGGACTCGGAGTGCCGTACGCGGAAATATTTTTCCTCGACGGGCGAGGCGCGGAGTCGCCCTTGGTGCGCGGCGGCGTCCCCGTGACCGGATCCGTGGACACTGTGCCCTTCATCGATTGCCGATTTTTGTCTGGTCGGCGTTCGACGGGTGCGAGGTGGACTAACGTAAAGAATTATTACGTCCCGCGGACTCGGAGTGCCGTACGCGGAAATATTTTTCATCGACGGGCGAGGCGCGGAGTCGCCCTTGGTGCGCGGCGGCGTCCCCGTGACCGGATCCGTGGACACTGTGCCCTTCATCGATTGCCGATTTTTGTCTGGTCGGCGTTCGACGGGTGCGAGATGGACTAACGTAAAGAATTATTACGTCCCGCGGACTCGGAGTGCCGAACGCGGAAAAATTTTTCTTCGACGGGCGAGGCGCGGAGTCGCCCTTGGTGCGCGGCGGCGTCCCCGTGACCGGATCCGTGGACACTGTGCCCTTCATCGATTGCCGATTTTTGTCTGGTCGGCGTTCGACGGGTGCGAGGTGGACTAACGTAAAGAATTATTACGTCCCGCGGACTCGGAGTGCCGTACGCGGAAATATTTTTCCTCGACGGGCGAGGCGCGGAGTCGCCCTTGGTGCGCGGCGGCGTCCCCGTGACCGTGTCCGAACCACCGCGTGTGAAAATTCGATTTTTTTTTTTTCACTTCGACGTCCTCGGTTATTCGTCGGTGCCGGGGTGGTGCACATGACGGCAGCCCCGGCGATGTCCGTCGACACGATTTCGAATTCAACTTTTCGAACGTAGTTTTTCCGTGTGCAATAACTCGTTAACCGTTGGTTCGATCTCGACGTACCCGAGACGTGTTCACGTCGTACGTTCCGAGTACTATAGGACACCGGTGTCCGCGACATTTAAATCGGTAATCCTTTATCCGCGGCCGTACCGCTACGCACGGAGATAGACCGATATTTGATTTTCGCTTAACCGCTACGCACTGTGATTGACTGTATTCCGACGGCGGGGTCTCGGTCAACCGTTTTCACGGTTTGCCGGTGACATCGACCGTACCGTTCATCACGGGCAGACCGCAGAGTCGTTGTCCAGGGATATCCCCCTTTGCCGAAAACCTTTACCGCGTAGAATTTCTGCGCTGACCGCGACGTTACAGGGGTGATTACCGTCGCCGAGCTGCGCGCCCGCCGTACCGTCTCGTCGCACGGACCACCGTGTGTGAAAATTCGATTTTTTTTTTTCACTCGACGTCCTCGGTTATTCGTCGGTGCCGGGGTGGTGCACATGACGGCAGCCCCGGCGATGTCCGTCGACACGATTTCGAATTCAACTTTTCGAACGTAGTTTTTCCGTGTGCAATAACTCGTTAACCGTTGGTTCGATCTCGACGTACCCGAGACGTGTTCACGTCGTACGTTCCGAGTACTATAGGACACCGGTGTCCGCGACATTTAAATCGGTAATCCTTTATCCGCGGCCGTACCGCTACGCACGGATTTTGTGATTTTCGCCTAACCGCTACGCACGGTGATTGACGGATTTTCGATTCTCGGCTAACCGCTACGCACGGTGATGGCGAAGTTCCTTCGACTCGGGTGTACCACTACGCGTGAATACCCCCGTCGCACATTGTGAAACTCGAGATTTTGTAAATTTGTGAGCGACTCGGTCGTCGGCGTTCCGCCGGCGTCCGATCGCCAATCACGTACGACAGCAAAGCCACGGGCGACGCCGAAGCCGACGCGTCCATCGCCGCGCACCGGTCTGCCCCAGTCTTCGGAATGGTCAGCAATCCAGTGCCCTTCGATGGTATCCGTCCAAGTTTCGGCGACCGACCCATCTCGCACGCCGAGTGGCAAAACTCAACCGGCGTCGCAGGCCCGCCTTCCGGTGGGCCTCCGACGCGCAAATCGTTTTTTTCAAAAATCGATGACGACTCCCGTTACCGTTCCGCAAGTTACGAGCTCTCGACGCCAAAACATTCCCGCCGCGGCCGGCCATCGTCGCCGTGCCCGGCGGTCGCCGGGGCGAAGCCCCGGGACGACGGACTTCGCGTCGCGTCCCGGCTTCCCCCACGATCTCGGCTGGGGGCCGTTATAAACCTGGCGAGAGGCGCTAGCGCGGTAATTCTCCGTCCGCTGAAAACGGACGGCGTACGCGCTAACCCCGACTCTCGTCAACGCACGGGTCACGTCGCGTCGGGCGAGCGCTCGCTCTCCGCGTGTGTTCGGTCTACCGCACGCGACCCGCCGCCGCAGTCGCCCCGCGTTCTGCGGGTGCTCAGTGCGGCGCTCGCGTCGACCGAAGCGCGCGGTTTACGGGCGCCCGTCCGCGCACGTATCCCACTCGAACCGCGGTCGGTCGTGCGCCGTGACCGTATACCGGTCACGGTCGTTTCGACCTTCCTCGGCGTCGGCTCGCCCACGGGCGGACCGGCGCTCGGACGCACGCGTCCCGAGACGAGTGTCCGCGTCGTCGTCGCCCCTTGGTCGGCGTCGCCGCGGGGATCCGTCACGGGACGCAGTTGTTGTAAAACCGAGATCCCTGGTTGATCCTGCCAGTAGTCATATGCTTGTCTCAAAGATTAAGCCATGCATGTCTCAGTGCAAGCCGCATTAAGGTGAAACCGCGAAAGGCTCATTAAATCAGTTGTGGTTCCTTAGATCGTACCCAAGTTACTTGGATAACTGTGGTAATTCTAGAGCTAATACATGCCGACAGAGTTCCGACCGTCGCGGCGCCCTCGGGCGTCGCTCGCGGGAGGAACGCTTTTATTAGATCAAAACCGGCCCGTCGCGGCGCGCTTCGTGCGCGTCCCGATCGCGGCCCGCGCAAAGACCTGGTGACTCTGAATAACTTCGAGCTGATCGCACGGTCTCCGTACCGGCGACGCATCTTTCAAATGTCTGCCTTATCAACTGTCGACGGTAGGTTCCATGCCTACCGTGGTGGTAACGGGTAACGGGGAATCAGGGTTCGATTCCGGAGAGGGAGCCTGAGAAACGGCTACCACATCCAAGGAAGGCAGCAGGCGCGCAAATTACCCACTCCCGGAACGGGGAGGTAGTGACGAAAAATAACGATACGGGACTCATCCGAGGCCCCGTAATCGGAATGAGAACACTTTAAAACCTTTAAACGAGGATCAATTGGAGGGCAAGTCTGGTGCCAGCAGCCGCGGTAATTCCAGCTCCAATAGCGTATATTAAAGTTGTTGCGGTTAAAAAGCTCGTAGTCGGATCTGTGTCTGGGCGGTGCCGGACCACCCTGGCGGTCCGTCGTGTCGCGGCCGGCCGTGTCGCGGGACCACGTGTCCCGTCGGCGCGGTCGTCGTCGCGCTCGTCAGCCGTCTCGGGGTGTTAGTTACCGGCACGTCGGCCGGACGTATTGTCGGCAGGCGGACACGTGTCTCGGGCTTCCGGCGCGCCGCGCGGCCACGCGTCGCGCGGCCGTCGGGGTTCGACGACGGCGGCCGCCTACTCCAATCTTGCTGCGCGGTGATCTTCACCGATTGCCGTCGGCGGGCCGACACGTTTACTTTGAACAAATTAGAGTGCTCAAAGCAGGCTCAAATCTGGCGGGGCGGCTTCACGGCCGTCTCGTCAAAAGGCCCTGAATACTGGTCGCATGGAATAATGGAACAAGACCTCGGTCCCGCGCATCTCCGCCCTTCGCGGGCGCGCGAAATCGCCCTCCGGGGCGTTTCCGTGCGCGGGCCGCCGGGCCGCGGGCGCCAGTCGCCCGCGCGTCCCGCCGGGCCGGTTTTCGGGACCGGAGGTAATGATCAACAGAGACGGGCGGGGGCATTCGTACCGAGACGTTAGAGGTGAAATTCTTGGATCGTCTCGAGACGAACTGACGCGAAAGCATTTGCCAAGTACGTTCTCGTATGATCAAGAACGAAAGTTAGAGGTTCGAAGGCGATCAGATACCGCCCTAGTTCTAACTGTAAACGATGCCAGCTAGCGATCCGCCGGCGTTTCATTAACGACCCGGCGGGCAGCTTCCGGGAAACCGAAGCTTTTCGGTTCCGGGGGAAGTATGATTGCAAAGTTGAAACTTAAAGGAATTGACGGAAGGGCACCACCAGGAGTGGAGCCTGCGGCTTAATTTGACTCAACACGGGAAACCTCACCAGGCCCGGACACCGGAAAGATTGACAGATTGAGAGCTCTTTCTTGATTCGGTGGGTGGTGGTGCATGGCCGTTCTTAGTTGGTGGAGCGATCTGTCTGGTTAATTCCGATAACGAACGAGACTCTGTCCTGCTAACTAGGCGGGTAACCCCGGGTCGGCGTGTGCGCGGCGCGGGCGGTTTCGGCCGTTCGTGTTCGCGTACCCGTCGGCTCGGCCCGGTATCCCCGAACGCGTTCGCCCGTCGTCCACGGCGGTCGTCGAGCGCGGCCGCGCCATCCGCGTCCCGGCGTGCGGCGGGCGTGTGTCGGCCGGGGGGCAACCTCCGGTCGGCGCGCGTCCGTCGTGCGTCGGGCTCCGTGGTGAAGCGCGCCGTGTTCGCGGCCGTCGCCGGCGGATCACGATACGTTACTAGGGCTACCGCCGGCTCCCAGGAGCTTAAACTCTTCTTAGAGGGACAGGCGGCGGACGAAAATAGCCGCACGAGACTGAGCGATAACAGGTCTGTGATGCCCTTAGATGTTCTGGGCCGCACGCGCGCTACACTGAAGGAATCAGCGTGTGTTAACATTCCTGGGCCGACAGGCTTCCGGGTAACCCGCTGAACCTCCTTCGTGCTTAGGGATCGTGGCTTGCAATTTTTCCACGTGAACGAGGAATTCCCAGTAAGCGCGAGTCATCAGCTCGCGTTGATTACGTCCCTGCCCTTTGTACACACCGCCCGTCGCTACTACCGATTGAACGGTCGCATTGAGGTCTTCGGAGTGGACGCGCGTTATTCGGCCCCCTCGGGGGCTGGGTCGTCGCGCGATCGCGAAGATGACCGAAATCGGCCGTTTAGAGGAAGTAAAAGTCGTAACAAGGTTTCCGTAGGTGAACCTGCGGAAGGATCATTAGAGACGGGCCCGCGGTACCGGCAGCACTTGCCGGTCTCGCGCGCGCCTAATCCGACCCCGTGGCCGCGTGCGCTCGCGACTAGCTCGCCGACCGCCCGCGCGCCGCGACCCCCCGACCGAGCGTCGACCGAAAGATGGTTAACGTCGAAAGACCATACGGGCCCCGCCGTGCGTCCGCGCACGGCGCGTGGCCGGTAGAAGTTTCGTCGACAAAAAAAAAACACCCGACCCCGAACAGCGGATCACTTGGCTCGTGGATCGATGAAGACCGCAGCTATCTGCGCGTCGTCGTGTAATCCGCAGGTTATACGAACATCGACCAGTCGAACGCACATTGCGGCCTCGGTGACCCGCGGGTCCCGGGCCACGCCTGTCTGAGGGTCGTATACCGGATACTCGGCCAGACCGATGCGCCGCCGGCAGGCGTCCGACGGCGGCGGCAGTCCTCCCGGGGACTGTCCGCCCGCCCGTCGGCCGCTCCGGTGGTGCGAGATTGGCGGTTCGACCGTGGAAAACCGCGCTCGCGCGGCCGCCTCCGGTCGTCCGCCCAAGTTGTGACGGCAAACAGTCACGGGTTCTCGCGTCGTCAAACGGCACGTCCCCGTCCGCCCGCCGCGCGAGAGCGCGGCCGGGTCGGCTGAGAGTCCACGGACCTCTCCGGCTTCCGAGACGCGGACGCGGACGGTCACCGTACGGGCGGAGCGCGGACCGCAGGCTGCCGTGTAATTTAAAAAAAAAAAAACCGATACGTTCCGACCTCAGATCAGGCGGGACTACCCGCCGGATTTAAGCATATTAATAAGCGGAGGAAAAGAAAACAACCGTGATTCCCTTAGTAGCGGCGAGCGAACAGGGAAAAGCCCATCGCCGAATCCCGCCGCGCACTTTTGTGTCGCGGCACCTATGGGAGTTGTGGCGTACGGGCCGGCCTCGTTGCCGGGGCGCACGTGACGGTCCAAGTCTCCCTTGAACGGGGCCATGGCCCGCAGATGGTGCCAGGCCAGTAGAGGCCGTCACAGCGTTCCGGGATCGGACCGCGCCTTCGAGTCGGGTTGCTTGAGAGTGCAGCCCGAAGTTGGTGGTAAACTCCATCTAAGGCTAAATACGGCCACGAGACCGATAGTTTACAAGTACCGTGAGGGAAAGTTGAAAAGAACTTTGAAGAGAGAGTTCATAAGAACGTGAAACTGTTCGGGTGTAAACGGACAGAGCCCGCGAGTCCCCGCCGGGCGAATTCACGGTCGGTCTAACCGCCGGCCGGATCTTTCGCTCGGTTAGCGGACGTCGCGACCCGTTGGGCGCCGGCCGAAGGGCTTGGGTGGCGTTCGTCGCGGCGGTTGCGTTTCGGCGTGACCGTTCGCGCCGAACCCTGGTGCTCCTGGTCGGCTCGCCCGACGGCAAGAACCGTCGACGCGGCCCCGTCGCAGGCGGGGTCCCGTCGGTCGGCGACGATTTCGGGCTACTTTCCGACCCGTCTTGAAACACGGACCAAGGAGTCTAACGTGTGCGCGAGTCAACGGTGATCTTACGAAAAACCACGTTTGGCGCAATGAAAGTGAACCGTTTACGGTGCGGACGATGGCCTAGCGACCGAACCCACCGGCGTTCAAAGTCGCGCTGGTCCGCAGTCCGGGGGCGTCTTCGCCAGGTCGGCTTCGGCCGTCCGAGGGCGCACCCTTAGCGCACACGTTGGTACCCGAAAGATGGTGAACTATGCCTGGCCAGGATGAAGTCAGGGGAAACCCTGATGGAGGTCCGCAGCGATTCTGACGTGCAAATCGATCGTCTGAGCTGGGTATAGGGGCGAAAGACTAATCGAACCATCTAGTAGCTGGTTCCATCCGAAGTTTCCCTCAGGATAGCTGGCGCCGATGTGTCCCGCCCGTTCGCGGGCGTACGGACGCCGGTGGGACTCCGCGCTGTACGGCGCGGTAACAACACGCTCGTAACACGGAGGATGTCTCATACGGTAAAGCGAATGATTAGAGGACATTGGGGCCGAAACGACCTCAACCTATTCTCAAACTATAAATGGGTGAGATCGCCGGCTTTACCTGGTACACCGCGTGAACCGCGTGCGAAGCCGGCGACGGAACCCTAGGCGCTTAGTGGGCCATTTTTGGTAAGCAGAACTGGCGCTGCGGGATGAACCGAACGCCGAGTT
>NW_026869905.1:0-41599 GCF_019925205.1 Metopolophium dirhodum | reverse complement strand
TTAAACTAGGGCACCTAATAACCTTTTCCCTTTAACATATGTTGCCGTGGTTCAAAAATAAAATAATTAAAAACAGTAAGTAATATAATACATATATAATACATTGTAAGGGACACGGAGTGAATGAGAGGATTAAGGCGTCGTTGCGACGTACACCAGCGCAGGTTCGAACCCGTTCGCGGGCTGCATTTTTCTTCGGACTAATACTGGTGTCCCGAGAGAAGTGCCGCCATCTCGCACCCGGGCATGGCAGATACCTTCGGGCGCCCACTGGAAAATTCTGCCAAACTAAAACACACGTGGTTACCGGCCTACAATTCCTCCCCTACAAACAAAAACAAATAGCTAATGGCTGGGCATCATGATCAATAAAAAAAAACTCAAAACTCTCACACCAAAAAAATGTCTCTACATATTATATTAACCCATACGAACACAACTGTAGAGTGTAAAAGACCAAATCGCGTAAAATGTTCAAAGTTCTGCATTAATATGACGCAGACAACCAATACAGATATAACGCCCATAAAAAATATAAAAAAATCAAGACGATTTAATTCTAAACAATGATAACCACTAAGGTTAAATAACGTTTTGATTCAAAATAAAGAAAAATTATTTTGTTTTCAAATGCTATCCCCGATTTTAATCCATTACGACATATTTGAGTAATAATGATAATATATTATTTGGTTGCCTGATGGTAAGGCTTGATTCACAAAACGTGATCTGAAGTCAAGCATCGGCCGGTGCTACTACCACTACTAGATAGATGACCACCCCGGTTCAAGTGACAAATTCTCACTTCATCAACACACTTGTTTCTAACCGATCATACCCTCCAAAAAGTTTTAAAGAATACTATTCAACCACCCAATGCCCTATGTCGCCGAAAGTAAATTAATAGAATAAAAAATATTAATTAATAATTATAATATTGTGATGAATATTTCAGTAACTCCTTCCGACTAAATTGATAACTATATACCTTATTGGGGCCCCACAATTCAATCCTGTGCACATTTAACTAATTCTCTATTGCATTTTGTAAGTGCTGGTTAAATTTTACATTTGTAGTTTGAGCCACATTTTAAGACATTTGTGTATACATAGTATGTAGGTCAGCCAATGATATGAATTTTTGTATTGCCATTAAAGTAATACTTTTTTTAACTATTAAGTATAACGTAGTTTGATTAAATTTTTGCCGGAAATGTTGTTCATGATATATTTATTTTTTATTTTTTATGATTTAATCGGTTGAGCCCTTTATTCTTTAACAGTATTAAAGTGCATCGCACATATTATAAAATATTTATAATATGTATATACAATAACAATACCAAATATCCAATTATCCAATAATATGGCACTAAGATTTATATACAATTATTGAAACGAAGTTTTTTACGGCACGATGCGGGGCTAACAGGGAATAAATGTACCTGACGAAATACTATAATATTTATAATAATATAATATATTATACAGTTATTTTAGCCAAAACATCCAATTTTTATTCCATCATGCTGTTCGATCTAGTAAGGCGATAATACTTTTTGAAACAGATTTGAAATCTTTATTATGTCTACTTGAGATTGGTCAGTCCAATTTTCCCAATTTCATCCCTCCAACCTCTAAAAATTTAGCTTGAATATTTTGAAATTTCGGAATTTTCAAACGTTGATTATTCGGGATTTATTCAGAAGTTAAATCAGAAATCTTAAAATGTGGACTGACCAATCTAAAATAGACATTCTAACAAATTTAGATCAGTTTTCTGAAATATTATGGCATTATTAAATCGATCGGTAGGATTGAACAAAAAATAAAAAGCGGGAGCGGTAATTTGTAGTGACGGTCCGCGATAGATTGATTATACATATCTATTGCGTATATTGATAATATAATTTATTGATAATACATCACTACACTACGTATATTATACATTTATAGTTGTTATAATAATTAATAAAATATATATGTTATAAGTATATAATGTATATATATAAGTATGGAATTGTACGTAGGTAATATATTTTTTGTCACGCCTGCATTTATAAATTATAACAATTTGGTGAGTTGACATCGATTTTAATGATAAGAAATCGGAAAATTTTAAAACTTTCCTTATGGACACATTTAATTTACATACCTAATATGATGAACGATCCAGCAGAATCTACAACGAGAGTTGACCTCAATATCCATGCAGTATTTTCAAGACATTTGGAAAAAATTACATCACAAACATACGTATCATATTTAAGTTATCACAGGCCTGTAATTTCGATTATTGAATATGATTAATATCATAGTAATTAAATAGTAATAATAATAGTTTTCATTTTCATTTAATTTTCACATTTACATATACATTTTATACACACAATGATATGTTCAAATGCAATGTTTTCAGCAAAAATTAATTCAACCTTCAGCCTAAGACCTTCTTGCTCAGTTTTATTTAGTAATTTAAAAGGAGAAGGAGAGGTCCACATTCGTAATATAAATATTATATAAGTTAATTTTTACTAAATATTTATTTTAAATTGAAGTATAGATTTAATTTTTCTGTAATCCTTGATTTTTTATATCTTTTATAATTTTAAAGCTTATATAATATTTAAATATGATATAATATTCATTAAATTATGAATATATTTGCCTATATATTTATTATTAAATATTAAGAATGTGGTAATTACTAATTAGAATTTCATACATTTTAGGTCAATCATTTTCGTAAGGTTGTGAGTAACACTGTAGTCTGGTAATTTGTTTTCCTTAAATGTCTATGCGTGGAAAAAGTTTGGTTTACCAGTATGCTAAGCGTATTGAAAATAAACCACACTACAGTTGATAAGATAAAGATGAAAACTACGAGTTTTCATGTCCTCTACTTTCTAGTCCCGGGCTCATTGAGAAGAAACTATTCATGGTTGAATAATTAATGCTGCAAATAGTAAAAAACAGTAGGGCCTAGTGTGGCACGGTAGTCTGCAGCAGTTACTAACTTGTGCTGAGGTCAATCATCGGACGGCGTCACTATAGTTCCCCGATGGGCGACCACTCAGGTGTTTAGAATCGAATCCTTGCCCCATATACTCGTGTTCCGAACCAACAGTACCCTCCCCCCCTATAGTTAAACTAGGGCACCTAATAACCTTTTCCCTTTAACATATGTTGCCGTGGTTCAAAAATAAAATAATTAAAAACAGTAAGTAATATAATACATATATAATACATTGTAAGGGACACGGAGTGAATGAGAGGATTAAGGCGTCGTTGCGACGTACACCAGCGCAGGTTCGAACCCGTTCGCGGGCTGCATTTTTCTTCGGACTAATACTGGTGTCCCGAGAGAAGTGCCGCCATCTCGCACCCGGGCATGGCAGATACCTTCGGGCGCCCACTGGAAAATTCTGCCAAACTAAAACACACGTGGTTACCGGCCTACAATTCCTCCCCTACAAACAAAAACAAATAGCTAATGGCTGGGCATCATGATCAATAAAAAAAAACTCAAAACTCTCACACCAAAAAAATGTCTCTACATATTATATTAACCCATACGAACACAACTGTAGAGTGTAAAAGACCAAATCGCGTAAAATGTTCAAAGTTCTGCATTAATATGACGCAGACAACCAATACAGATATAACGCCCATAAAAAATATAAAAAAATCAAGACGATTTAATTCTAAACAATGATAACCACTAAGGTTAAATAACGTTTTGATTCAAAATAAAGAAAAATTATTTTGTTTTCAAATGCTATCCCCGATTTTAATCCATTACGACATATTTGAGTAATAATGATAATATATTATTTGGTTGCCTGATGGTAAGGCTTGATTCACAAAACGTGATCTGAAGTCAAGCATCGGCCGGTGCTACTACCACTACTAGATAGATGACCACCCCGGTTCAAGTGACAAATTCTCACTTCATCAACACACTTGTTTCTAACCGATCATACCCTCCAAAAAGTTTTAAAGTTCGAAATCGTAAAGGGCACGATTGGGTAGAATTAGTTTTTTGACGTCGACAATTTTTTATTAGATTTAATTTTTTGCAATTTCTTTTTTTTATATACCTGCGGTCGGTTTTTTGCGTTTTTCGGTCATTTTTTTCCCAGACCCGCTGCCGGCACATTTCCGCGATGCAATAGCCATAAATTTTCGCTCAATAGTATACGAGCCCGCGCTTTTATACGGGCTTAGATTCACGCCTTTACCTAAATGCACGGATGAGCCGATCTAATGCCTCGAATACTTCTAACGATGTTAGCAACACCGCCGGCCAGCGTTCCGAGCGCTGAAAGTCCCGCCAATACCGGAATTAAAGTTAAAGAGCCTCCTGTTTTCGGAACTCTAATGACACGAGGTGGTTAATTCTTATTTTTTTTCGATTGGGCGCCTGCAGACTTTATATATTTGATACACGATATAGCAACAGAAGGTACTGTAGGTACATGCATACTTAATAAATAAATGTCTAAACGTTAAGAGTTGATACGGTGGTTGGGTTAGTTAAATTATATAATAATATCCTAGCTCCACGATGGATGTGACAAACGTTTGAATACTTCAACGCAGAGTGTATGACTTTACTACGGGTAGGTATATTTTGTATGCCACACTAAACTTTTGTTTACCAAATTTGACTCACCTAAAAACTGTAATATATTAAGTAGGTACCTGGTACCTACTACGTAGTAAAGGTATTATATATTTAATATCTAACCCAATAAATGTAGACAATAAAAGCAATAGCTGTGAAAATCAATTATTTGTTATTTACCTTTTAATTATCTATTTATTAATTTAATTTTATGCTCATTATTAAATATACAATACCTACCTACATAAGTAATATCAAAAAGTATAGCCATATCATTATACAATAAATTTAACTTTAAATTTATGATTACCAGATCTGACTCACCTAAAAACTGCAATATATTATGTACCTACTACATAGTAAAGAGCATAAAATCAAATTAATAAACAGTTAATTTAAAGGTAAATAACAAATTGATATACACAGCTATTGCTTTTATTGTCTACATTTATTGAGCATATTTATTGGGCTCAATTACCTATGTGGTTAAATATTAAATATGTAATACCTATACTATGCAGTAGGTACTTAATATATTACAGTTTTTAGGGCAGTTGATTGTTTGAGGTAATATAATTTATGATACAAAACTGCTGCAGATACTATATAATACAATAATTATAAACTAATAGATCTTCATGTATTTAATTAAATTCTGGCAGTTAAATTGTATAATGATATGGCTATACTATTTGATATTACTTATGTAGGTAGGTTTAGTTATGAGTATTAAGTAATCAATTAAACTATTTGATAAATAATTAGCTACATTTATTAAGCATTGTTTGATGGGTTCAATCATTAGCATAAAATCAAACTAATAAATAAAAAATATACACAGCTACTGCTTTTATTATCTAATAATAACTAACCTACATGTATACTATGTAGTACCCACTTAATTCATTACAGATTTTAGGTGAGTAAAATTTGTTGTACCATACAAATGATGATACAGATTTTAAATAATACAATATTAAGAAAGAAAATAAAAATGTATGTATTTAATTAAAGTCTGGAAATTAAATTGTATGATTATATGACTATAATATGCTATTTGAAACAACTTATATAGGTAGGTTTAATTATGAGTATTATATGAAATCAACTATTTAATACATAATAAATAAATTACTCGAATAGACAATAGTAACATAACTAATGTACATGTATACTATGTTGTGCTTAATATACTACAGTTCAAGTGAGTTTATTGGTTGAGGTATTGTATAATGATATGACTATACTATATAGATATGTTTTGAGCCCATGTCAAACAATTATGTGGCTAAATATTAAATATATAATATACTACGTAGTAGGTACTTAAAATATTACAGTTTTTATGTGAGTCAAATTATGTATATTAATAGACAAAATATAACTTAATATGTATTTAATTAAATCCTGGCAGTTAAATAATTGTATTATGATATGACTATGCTGTTAAAGTATTTAATAATTGATATTTAATTAATACCATTTTATTATCTACACATTTATTGAGCAACCTACCTAATATATTATTTAACAAGGGCTGGATTTTATGGTTCTTTACTTGAATAGACAATAGTACAATATAACTATATAGTACCCACTTAATTCATTACAGTTTTTAGGTGACTTGATTGGTTGAGGACATTAAAAATTATAATGCTGCAGATACCTGCAGTATTATATTACAATATTAATAAACAAATAGATCTTCATATATTTCAGTAAAGTCTGGTAGTTAAATTGTATAATGATATGCCTATACTGATTGATAATGCTTATGTAGGTACGTTTAGTAAATATAGTTTTTAAATAAGTAATTGATAAACAACAATAATTAATTTAGCGGCGTCACGTCGTTATTACTATATACAGACTTGAATATATGCGTCGGAGGGATAGATTTTTTTGCGCAATACGGTTTAAGAGTCATAGATTTGACGTCAGTTTTCAACTCGATAGGTAGGTAGGTATGTTTAGGCGTATAAAACGACTTCCGGGTCGTGGTTTCGATGCCAGCCGCCGGGATTGTCGTTAATTTGCGGCGGCCGTGATAATCCTGATTTTTTTCGATATTTAATTTTTGTTATTACTTCCGCCTTATCATATTATTCGCAAATAACGAAAATTTTACGATTTTTTTCAAAATATCACAATCCGTACAGTCCCGTTGAAACCTTATTCGCGTTCCCTCCTAGATGTATAGGCCACTCGCGGCTGCACTTCAATCTCGACGAGTCCCGGGGGCCGATTGACATCGCGGAGAGCTCCGCCGTCGTGTCACTATTACTATCTTATACAGGCTTGAATATATGCGCCCGAAATGTTTTGAATTTATTACTTAATATTGTGTTTTTGGTGACACTAATGAACGCTGTCCGCGATTCGACGCAGTCGAATTGCATACCTGACGACGTGACCCGACCGTCACACATTGTCCGCTTCCGACGAAGTCGGATTGCCTACCCGCACAGCCGCACCACTGAGGTGACTGACCTGCTAGACACCCTAAAAAGACGGTAGCTATATGATTTGCATAAAAGCCCGAAATCTTTTTAATTTTTTTTTTCGTAATTTATTACTTAATTTTGCGTTTTCTGCGACAGTAATGAACGCTGTCCGCGATTCGACGCAGTCGGATTGCATACCTGATGACGTGACCCGGCCGTCGTACATTGTCCGCCCAGTAGTCTACCCTTATTACTACGGCGAACGTCATTCGAGGTGACTGACCTGCTAGACACTCAAAAAAATACGGTGGCTGTATGATTTGCATGGACGCCCGAAATGTTTTACATTTTTTTTTCACGTAATTTATTACTTAATTTGCGGTTTCTGCGGCAGTAATGAACGTTGCATACCTGTTGCCGAGACATATAAGTCCAATGTTGAGGTAGGTGACTGACCTGCTAGACCCCAAATAAATCGAGGTGGCTATATGATTAGTTGGACCGTCTGAAATATTTGAATTTTAATACTTGATTTGGCGTTTTTGACGGCAGTAAAAAACTTACAGCTATCCGGTTAACTAATCCACCATCCTTATCACCTATCCACCAATCTTATCATAAATCCAAAATCCTTATCAGTAATTTTTTCACAGACCTCCGCGAGACCAATGCGACTTCCGACATCGACAACACTCTTTGCCAACCACGGGGGGTTTGGGGGTCTCCCCCAGCGACGCTTGAAGAGCTAGTTATATTATAAAATATGATTTAATATAATTTAAATTGTGTACAGTGTAGGAATTTATCGTAAATATTGGTCATAGTTTTCGCGGAAGAAATGTGTTTATGTGTTTAAGGTAATACAGTTATAGATTATCTGCTTATTGCATATTAGCTTCAAGCTTACCTATATAACGCCCCTATTATATATAATATTAATATATTATTATTTTATTACCTTTAAATACTGGTGCCCGTGTCCCGTATTCGTATTACCTATATTAGTTGTATCGCCCTTTCGTACAGTGGTTGAATACTATTATATAATCAGTTTATTTTCCAATCAGCAGTTCTCAATTTACTGTGCGTCTGTGACACTATCTGTGCAGCCTGCAAAGTAGGGGTAGGTACTATTACAGACTGTCACAGCCGTTATTTTTATTTTTGAGTAAGTATACGCTATACGTAAATACATTAGATTTTATTGTATACAATTATCAAAATGTTCAGTATATTCAAATTCGAAAAAGGTGGGTAAGTGGATGTCACTCTGCTGTACAGTAGGTTACAAGTGGGTCACTGTAATAGATGGTGTTAAATTTGAATTCAATAATATTCAATAAAATCATTGTATAAGAAAAACGATTCTGAGCGTAAACGGTCAGTCAGCCTATGGTATCACTAATATATTTGATGATATTATTGTGAATAAAGTAATTTATATATAACCTATTTACGTGGAACCTTGTTTTAAATTTTCAATCCTTGGCTATAAAATTTGAAAATTTTATAAATTTTTAACTACAAAATAATTATTAAATTTTAAATTTCATACATTTTGTCAAAATCCTTATAAAAAAAATTGTGCCTATGTATTTTTAATGTTTTTCAACTTCTTTTGTAAAAATATATTAGGAGCCTGGTATTAAATTTTCACGCTTTTTTACCCTACAAATAAAATGTTATTGATATTTATAGGAAAAAAAACAAAAAAAATTGAAAACTGACAATGTCCATAAGCAGCTTAAAAAAAGTCAAAATATTTTTAAAATTGTATGGTGTATAGCAAATGAAAATATAAACATTCAGTAAAATGTTCATATATCTACAGTTATTCGTTTTTGAATAACAATAAAATAACAAAACCACTACATGAGAAATCAAGTGAAAATTCAATATTGTGAAAATATGAACTTCAAACGATCGTAAAAATTTAATTTGACTTTCTTAGAAATATTTTTTTTTTTTGATAAAAGTAGATAATCTTATAAAGAATCTTGAATTACATTTTAAAATCTTATATTTAAAAAGAGAATTTTTATGAATTCTTAACTCAAAATAATTTGGTAATTTTCGTGATTTTTCCATACTTTGTCAATTTTTGAACTTTAAATGCTTATAAAATAAAACTGTGACTAAGAATTTTTAATATTTTTTAAATGTCATTGTAACAATTTAGTAGAAGCCTTGTATTAAATTTTCAAACTTTTTTACCCAACAAATAAAGTTTTATTGACACTCATAGAAAAAAAGACTAATAAGATTAGAAACTGAAAATGTTCCTAATTAGTTTAAAACAAATCAAAATATTTTGAAAATTTTATCGTGTATAGAAAATGCTAATATAAATAACCTGTGAAAATTGCATGTGTATACGTTCATTTGTTGTAGAGTTACACCAAAAACGAAAATCGATTTTGTGGAAATCCGATTTTGCGTAAAAATTTCCCGTTTTTCTTTAATTTTTATGTTGTTGTTCCCGGCACTTTTGAAAACTATTGGAAATTTTCAATTTTTACCTCCCCTGTGCACCAACGATATTCACTTTCCCATCGAACAAGATACTGAAGTTGAAAATCCAATCATTATTTCGACTACTTATCGTGTAAACACACAAATAAAAAAAAAAAACACACATCATTGTAAAATCAATACATTCATCGTTCCACTCAGAATCTAAAATTAAGTACCTAGTGCTAAGAACAAAGATGACATAAAAAAACTATGGTTTATATTAAATTTTGGTTTTAGCGGACTTTTTGTAACAACTAAGTTACAGTGAATCTTATAAGGGGGATGGGGAGGCTTTGCCCCCCATGGGTTATTTTACACTTTGGTTTTGTTGGACTCTAGCCCCTGTAACTATTCAATCCTAGTTACGCCCATGACCAGGACCGGTTTTAAGGGGGGGCACCGGTGGGCAATTGCCCGGGGGCGGCACACTTTGGGGGCGGCATTATCTCAGATAAAATAAACAAAAAATAATTTTTTTTTTTTAAGAGGAAGATTTCTAAAAAATGATACATTTTATTATTATTTATTTTTTAAGTTCACATATGTATACATTTTGTTTTACCTACCTATATTTTATCATTTTAAATAAAGAAAAATAAAAGTTATTAACCAAGTAGGTAGGTACCTAATATTAACATTAGTGGGCATATGTTTACTAGTTTAAACTAGACGTCGTATAGTATAACTGCGTTAGCCCGTATCTATTGGCAAATCAGGATTGTCGATTGTGGGAATTATCAAAATAAAACTATTTTTACAAATAGTCGATGACGACTGTTCGGGTTTCTAAGAAATATGTAAAATGTTTAAATGTAGATAATAATAATTTTGTGTTGTTGAATGTTGACTGCTGAATAAAGATATTGATAATTTATTTTATTTTGTCACCATATGAAGCAAATCGTTCTATACTTTTATTATTTTTTTTTTTTTTTTTTTTTTTTTATTGGGTAACCCGCGGCAACATAGGCCATTGGGTGTGGGTAGGGCACTGTAGGTTTTATATTGGGTAGGTTTGGTACACGTGTGTGTTGTGTTTGGCAGAATTTCTAATGGGGCACCCGTAGGTTTCTGCCGTGCCCCGGGGTGGGGGGATGGCGGCACTTGTTCTCCGGACACCGTGACTTGCACGGAGAAAAATGCCGCCCAGTGGTCGAGGATCGAACTCGGACCGGCTGTGCCGAATCCGTCGCGTTAGACCACTCGGCCACCTCGTCCCCCACTTTTATTATTATTTATTGTTGTATAAGTATATGTTTCCGTATATGTTTGACAGTTTGAATTGGTACTTTGAATTTTATTCTCATTTATTATAAGGTAAGTTGATTTAGTTTATTATAAATTATAATATTTAATACATAAGATTCAGAAGTTGTTGCAATTGCATAATGTAGTACTTTACTTACCTACTAAAATACATTTGTGTCATTTCATATCATACTTTATACATATGAATTGAATGCAGTAATTTAGCCATAGTAGCAAGTAGGTAAATAATAATTAATAAGTAAGACTAGGTAAGTTTAATTGTGTCATAACAATTTTTTAGTTGAAATTATACTTTAATGGCGCTAAAAAGAGTCAAAGCTAGTGGTGCCTGCAATCGTAAGGAGGCAAAAAAAAAAGAAGGAAAAACTTAATGAAGTTATAAAAAAAACAAACAAAATAAATAGCAAGTTTAAACAAAGAGAAAAGCATAGTGAGAACCATGGTAGCTTGGACAATGTTGATCACAATATAAAGTAAGTTTTCGTTTATGTTTTGTGATATAAATATATTATAATAGATTATAGTAATAGTAATTATAATTTAATGTTGAATTTGATTATATAGTGAGCCTCCCTCAGTTGAAGCTGTTGTTACAAGTGAAGAACATGATATTAATTACTCTGAAGTGTTAGAAATACCAGGGTATGTATTTTATAGTATTTTATTTTTAATTTAAAGTTATACTCATACAGAGTAGGTAATTATTTTAAATATTTTACATTTCACACAGTTGAATAATAGTATATTAGTGAATTAAACAGACTGTTTAGAACTAATTTTGTAATAATTGAAATTATTATAATAATGTATATAATATGTATAAATATATAAGTTATATTCAAAGTATGAAAAATTCTCCATCAACTATAATTGATATGAGTTCTATGTTAAAAATAGAAGGTTTAGAAGACATTTACCCGTATGTGAGTATTGCTTTACACATGTTTTTATGTACTCCCTGTTCAAACTGTACCGCTGAACGGTCATTTTCAACTTTACGCCGAATAAAAACATACCTAAGGTCAACAATTTCTAAAGAGAGATTAAACTCACTTGCAATATTAAATATTGAATCAGAAATAACAAAACAAATTAAATATGAGGATATTATAGATCATTTTGCTGATATTTAATCAAGAAAAAAATTGTAAAATAAACAATAAATATTATTATATTAGTACCTTTGACCTAAGTTATAAATTAGTTACTTATGTTTTTATTGTATGGTTTACCTACTATTAAAAATATAATATTGGAATGCATAGGTACCTACCTAGTTCAAATTGCTAAAAACTAACTGCAAATTAAATTGTCAATGAGAAAGGGAAACATAAAAAAAGATTAAAGAATTAATTTTATGCCCCCCCCCCCCCCCGAAAAAAAAAAATTTAGCCACCACTTCTATGGTATTAAAAAAATTGTGTTGGAAAGGGGCGCCATAAATATTGTGCCCGGGGGCGAAAAATTCCTAAATACGGTCCTGCCCATGACGGGGTCCTTATCTTACACAGGTAGATTGCCTACCTGATAATATGCTGCTGCGAATCTCCTGGCTATACATTAAAATATAATATAATACACTAAAAAAGATATTGCTTCAACATCATATTACACCCAAAAGAAGTTGAACAATCAGAATTTTTTTCCGGGTAACGGAAAAATTAAGATAAGTTTTTAACAGTTTTACACAACTTTGCATACAGTTCAATTGCTCTTCATATAAAAAAAAAAACGTTTCAAGATAGATGGACAGGATTTGTAAAGCCACGAAACGACCTCATAATTTGCAATATATTTGTAAAGTATAACTTTCCCTTTGTCCCCCCTCCCTTTCAAAAGCATGATTTATATGCATCGCAAGACGCGGATCCTTTTTATTTATTTCCCTTCTGACTCTTCTTAAATCTGTGATAGAAATGTTTTTACAAGCTTCTAATCAAAAATAATTTGGACATTTTCATGATCTTAAAGGGTTTTGCCAAATTCTAAGTTCAGGCACTCGTAAAAAATGTTTGCGGATTTACGCTCAACTTATATTTATATTTCCATTAACAAAACCTTATGAGGAACCTATTAAACTTAAACCTAACCTATTAAACATTCATATCTTTTGACTATGTAAAAATTTTTTATTGAAATTTTTTAAAAAAAAATTAATAAAAATCGAAATGTACATATTATGCCCATTATAAGGCTAGGTTTAAATATACCAAAAATACTCAAAACATTTTTTAAATTGTAAGATGTATAAGAAACGCAAATATAAATATTTAGTGAATATTGCATATTATGCATTTCTAAAGTTATTTTTTTTTTATCAAATTTGATTTTATCGAATTTTATCGAACTTAATCAACTTTATCTAAATCTGGCTTTGCGTGAAAATCTCTGTTTTCAATAAGTTTTTTTGGGAGAGTTTTCTCAATGGTTTGGAAAAGTTTTGGATATTTTCAATTTTGACTTTTCGAATGCATCAGCTAAATTCACTTTCCACCCCGAAAACATACAGAAGTAAAAAAATTATATCAACCACTTATTGTGTACGCAGACACAAAAAAAACACTCATCATTGTAAATTCAATACATTTATCCCTTGAATCACAATCTGAAATGCAAATCCAAATTGGGTAGTATAGACTATAGACCAATCTAAAATAAAAATCATTTTTGATACGTCATGATCATGAACATAATTATATGTATTTTTGAAAAAAGTATTTGTCTTAAGAATAGATGACAAAATATGAAATAAATTTGAGTAACAACTAACAAGATATAATAAACAATTTTTAATTTATTTATTATTTCAATTTTTATTTTTTTGGATAATATGATCACTACAATATATTTAAACAATTTTTAATATTTATTTAATAATAATATATTTCAATTTCAGAATTTAAAAATTGTTTTTTTTTTTCATTTTTATACCTATACACTAAGAGGTTATTATTTAAAAATAAGGGTTTCATTATGTGGACAGTAAAATAAAATTAGAAAAAGTTGAAAATATTTTTTAAATGTTTTGCCTGTTGTAGTGATCGCCGTGAAGGACACGTTGAACACTAATACAATAATTATTTAAACGACGTAGCACGTCCGTTGTCGTCTTGAGTCGTGGTTGAGAAAGATAGGTAAATAATTAATAACACTTTTTAGACTTTTTAAATATGACAATTACATAACACTTTATTATTACAAGTTTGAATTACATAATAACTATAAGCACTGTCGTAAGCTTGATAGACCTACGACGAGGGCTGACTATCTTCTAAGTAATAGTAGGTGCTCTACCCGTATTTATGCGGGTTCTAACAATGACGTATTGGTGGCGTGATATCTATATTCTAATATTACTTCCCTAGTAATGTCAAATTGCATTATGATGGGACTAGGTAAGACAACTTGTTGTTTTCACCTCTGATCCACGCTTCCTGTTATTTAGGCCTATTTTACATTGCATATCACTACCTACATTACCCATTATAAATTATACTAAATGTATAATTTATTCTACGTGATATTGTTTAATATCGTATTATAGCTGTGATATTACGACATATATATATATTTTTGGTTCGATTTGATCGTAACGGTCTTCATGTTGTCGTTGGTTCGTGATTTGTTCTTTAGTATAAGTTATTGCGTTCATGTCGTGCATTTGGTTTGTTTTTACATGATGTGCCTCCATTGTTTTGGCATACTGCCTCTGGCTGTTGTCTTCCTCTCTGTCTCTGATGACCGATGTTGGCATGAAATCAGTAAACTGAGATTTTCCTGCTATGCGTCCTGGAATGAGAACGTCTCGGTTCGCATAACACCGGCATGTTTCGTTTAATGAAATTATCCCGGCTCCTTCTAATATGTGGTTCTTTGATTCTTGGTCTCCATCACAGGTGACGAATAATGAATCGTTATTTGTAACATATAACCACTCGTTTTTTTGTTTTAATTTGTGGAACACTGTTGTTGCCATTTCGATATGTCGTATCTCACAATTGTCTGGTACCTTTCGCGGCTCCTGCATTAGGAGTATTTCACACACTGGTCTCATACTCCTAGAATGTAAAGGGTGCGTTTCGGGACATACCAAAAATTCGTGGACAGGTTTACAAATGGTGGGATTAAAATTGTCATAAGTCGAGTAGAGCTCCTTTGATTTTGTTACAGCTAAAAAATCGTGCTTAGGTTTAATATACATACATTTCTTTTTCTTATATGTAATACACACTGGAAGTGGTATTAAATTATATAAACTTGTTGATACACTAGTGGAATCTTTAAAATAAAAACAATGTTATTGTTGACCCGACGATCCTTAAGATCGGATATCGCCTGGTACAAGGTCCTCAGGGTTGTTGTAGAGTAGGGCAATTATTATAACAAATGATAACAAGTGTTTTAACTATCAATATTATGTGTATTATTGTACAACACGAGCAGTAGGTACAAACAATTCTTTTACATACAATATTAAATTCAGGGGGGACGGGGAACACCGACTGAGCTGCCTCCCTGGCAGATGTCTTGAGCTGATGAACTACGATGGCGGAGCTGCTGTCATGGAGTTGCGGAGCTGCTATTCTGGAGGTTTAAACACCGGTACGAACGCGTGCACCGACGTTTGGTGGAGCAACGAGTGTTTGGCTGCGTACACGGATACGCGGTGTATCTACCGACTATGAGGTTCAGAACTGAACGACGACAAACAATAAAAAGAACAAACACAATAAAACGGCTGATCGGCCGAACAACCTTTAGATGGTAAACCACGTTTTTCGTCGCACTTTCAAACGGGAAAAGATGGCCGACGGGCGAGCGAGCCGAGCACAAACGTATCGACGAGCTGTCGAAAAACCGTTAAGACGGAGAGTGTGGCGCGGACGACCGAGCTCGCCTGCGCCGAGCACCGGTAACGGTCACCGATAGTATTGCCAACCTTGCGGCTGCCAGCGCGCAGCGCACACGAACATGGTTGATGCGGCGGTCAGCCGAGCGTGACCACCGACGGCGGCAACTCTGTTATCAAACGGATCGAACAGTTATTATTATTAGAATATACCGTCAAATCTGCAAGCTTTACTAAATCGTAAACATTGCTATATTGCACCTCGAGTGGCATATTGGTCCCACTAGGTAGAATAAGTTTAATGTTATTAAACTATTCTAGTAAATCTTTCGCACTTATTAAACTCGGATGTATTTGTCCTGACCTAGCACTTTGTAATATCTCGACGAATGTGTTTACCCGCATCATTTGTATTACCAATGCCTGATTAACTATTATGAATCGCTTATTCGATTTAATTTCCGGGAAAGTGACATTGGTTAAACTAACTAAATTCGCTGTTGTTAGTTTTAGTGACCCTAATTGTTCTTCGAACGTTTCCGCTTGTAGTTTTAAAATTCTAAGATTTTCGTCTACTAGGTTTATTGGGCCCCCCTTTGTTTCTCGTAGTTTACCTATAGAGGACTCAAATTTCTTTATGCATGCCCAATTGCACAACCCATATAGTACCTGTGCTGCTTGTGCAACGTATTGCATTACCCCCCGGCGACGCCTAAGTTCGACGGAGTCTAGTAGTAATTGCTTACGCTGTAGTATTTTTTTATTTAATAATAACGCATGGCTTAATAAAGGTTCACACCCTATTGATGCTCCTAACGTAGTGCCGTACGCGTCGAGTTCGGTACATAGGGTTTGTAATTTGTGCATATGGTCTTCAATTACGTCCCATTGTTCAGTATAACATGATGTGTCAAGAAAAAATACCAAATCCCATGTGTTAGTAATAATTTTAATTGGACCTATATTTTCGTAATAGATACCGGATCTTGGTGGCAATTGATTGTCTGAGAATCGTAACTGTGACATCACCAGTGTACAGCCAATTATTAACTGCATAATAATCTGACTGGATTGGACATAAAACAAAAAAAATAATAATTAAAATAAAACTAGATACACGTATTTGTATTGTCTATGTGTATTTTATGTTTATAAACATGTCTATATATATATACCTATATCTACTAATATGTATATATCTATTACTACTTTATGCAAAAAAATTGAATAGCTTTCCTCATAGTTCGGTTTCATAAAACAATTTAACATTGTTTATAATATGTATACGGTAACCCTTACGACCTTTGTTAATAGTAATGTTTTCGTTATCATGTACTGCGAGTACTTCGTATGGCCCTGTCCAATTTATACTCAACGTGTTACGTTTGTTATGCTCTTTTACTAGGACTTTGTCCCCTACTTGTATATTAATTGCGTGTGAATTTTTATCGTAGTAATGCTTATTATTTTCTTTCTTTTTAACTAAATTGGCGCGTGCCAGTTTATGCGCTTCCTGCATAATTTGTTTTAAATCGAGTACGTTATTATCATAATTGTATTGTGCTTCGGGTTCCCTATGAAATGACGACGGAATATTCGGTTTCCGATCGAATACTAATTCGTACGGTGTAAACGAGGTTGACGTATGAATTGTTGTGTTATAGAAAAACATCGCGTATGTTAGCAACCTATCCCAATCGTTGTCCTTGTCCACAAAACTACGTAAATATGATTTCAAAGTGGCGTGACTCCGTTCGAGAAACCCATTCGTCTGGGGGTGCCACGGCGTCGTTTTAGATTTTTCTATATCTAATAGCTTGCACATATTTTTGAAAATATCCGATAAAAACTTAGTACCACAGTCGGTGAGTATCGAAGTCGGAATTCCGAAAATGCCCACAAAATGTTCTACGAATGCTTGCGCTACCGTAGATGCATCAGTGGTGACTACCGCCATTGCTAGCGAGTACCGTGATAATTCATCTTGTAGTGTTAAGGTGTACGTGTTTCCCCCTGTCGTGGGTGGTAATGGACCCACTATGTCTACACATATACGTTCGAACGGTTTTGTTACCGTCGAGGTGATAATCATAGGTTGTTTCGTTCTGATATGCGACTTATTCTTTTGACATATGTCACAATTCCTAATATATTTTTTAACGTCTTTTTTTAACTTTTTCCAATTGTAGTTTATCTGTAACCGTTTCACAGTCCGTGATACACCAGATTGCCCCCCAATCGGAGTGCTATGATATTCATATATGATACGCTCCCGCTCTTCTGCGGTCCAGCTTTGCTCGGTATAGATTTTTATACATACCTCGGTTCCCTTGAACACGTACCTGAACATGGTTCTAATACGCTCAAAGTTGGTAAGTGTCGTTAACCCCTCAAAACGAGTAATGGAAAATTGATTTATTCCATTCGTTTCGCTAAATGTTTTTAGTTCGTCTATAGCTAGAAAAAACTGTTCCCCGTTAATTCGGTTAAATGTGTTTCTTTTAATTTATACAATACGGTTATTCGATTATCTTTATTAACTACAATAAATTTGTTTTCGTTCGTGAATTTCATTTGGGTCGTAATCTCATGTTTCGTTAACCGTGGTGTATTAATTTTATGGGTTACAACGTCCGTTGCAATCAATAGGTCCCCCTCTAGATGGAAAATATCAGAATACTCATTACAAATGCTTATAATGTTTTGTTTTTCTTCCTTATTCAAATGATCAGTTTTAATTGAATCGTTTAATAATGTTATTCGACCCGGGTGACTCCTATCTACCGGCACGTGATCCCCATTAATAAAAAGAATCTTATCCGTATATGGCTCCCATTTCAAATTACTCGTGGTTAATTCGTCAATAATAAATGATTGTTCGGATATGTTAATTATATTACTTATTATGGTGTTGTCGCGCACCGGGCTTAAACTATTTGCTATTATAACATCGTCGTTTATAGCATATTTTTTAATCGCTACTAAATTAGACCGTATTTTCTCATCGGCTTTGACCTGTAACACGCAATTACTGCGCGCAGGTATTATAATAGATTCGTGAAACTATTGATGACGTTGAACGTGGTTCGTCGGTGGGTCTCGAATTACTTATATGGAAAAATCAACTTTTTTCATTCGATATCGAAAAACCCCACACCTGACACCAAATTTGTGTAGTGATCGCCGTGAAGGACACGTTGAACACTAATACAATAATTATTTAAACGACGTAGCACGTCCGTTGTCGTCTTGAGTCGTGGTTGAGAAAGATAGGTAAATAATTAATAACACTTTTTAGACTTTTTAAATATGACAATTACATAACACTTTATTATTACAAGTTTGAATTACATAATAACTATAAGCACTGTCGTAAGCTTGATAGACCTACGACGAGGGCTGACTATCTTCTAAGTAATAGTAGGTGCTCTACCCGTATTTATGCGGGTTCTAACAATGACGTATTGGTGGCGTGATATCTATATTCTAATATTACTTCCCTAGTAATGTCAAATTGCATTATGATGGGACTAGGTAAGACAACTTGTTGTTTTCACCTCTGATCCACGCTTCCTGTTATTTAGGCCTATTTTACATTGCATATCACTACCTACATTACCCATTATAAATTATACTAAATGTATAATTTATTCTACGTGATATTGTTTAATATCGTATTATAGCTGTGGGTATTAATACATCCCTAATATTGTTGAATTGCACTATTTTGTTACTCGGTAAAACAACTTGTTGTTTTCACCTTTGCTCTATGTTTCCTGTTATTTAGGATTATATTAATACCTACGTTTCTACTCATAAATTATACTATGTATAATTTATTATTTTACTCATTTTATTTAAAATAATATAATGACTTTTGGGTTTACTACACTGTCAATGTGAGGTAACGCAGCCAGATTGTATTAACTTAAGTTATTATGGTATTTCGGCTTTAATGTGTTTTCAGGTAATTTTAAAATACTGATTATGAAAATCTATATAAGAAATTTACTAAGGTACACTAAAACCAAGAAACACTGTTATAATATACCACTTGTTTTTAATTTTTTCCTGAGCGAAGGTGGGTTTTACAGCTGCTATATATCGCCTATCCGTAAAACACATTTATTTTATCATTACGTAATATTTTATAGATTCGTTTACTCAATTCCTTATGAATACACGTCATGTCATCGTGTTTTGTTTACTGAATAACCTTATAAATACCAAAGCAAGAAAATATTTTATATTATTCTTATTTTCAAAACTTTGAAAAATATTCATTTATTGTACCTACAAACATGGTCAAAAATATTAATATGTTGACTATATTTGTTATGTTAAATCTTATAGGTTGTATAATATACGTTAGTGGTAGTAAGTACTTTATATATTTTTTTTTTTTACTTTACATGATACAACACAGATTAATATTAATGTAAAATCATAGGTATAAATTACAAACTTGTAATCATAATTCAAAATTCATAAACTGTTATACTAAAAAAAAAAAAAAAATCAAATAATATTAATTAAGAGAATCAATTTTCTAACAGAATTAAATTATTTTTAATCTATAAGCAAAGACAGTATTATGATTACATTTAGTATTTTTGGTTGATTAACATAGTTTATATCAACCAACTGTAGAGTTAATTGATACCCTCATAAAGTTGTAATTTAGGTACAATGGTCTGTCTTAGAAACTAAGTTATATGCAGCTATGATTATTTTTAATAATAATATTTAGACGTAAATTAATTGTTATAATGTTTTCTTAATAATATCATATCCCGATCTAAACAATAACCACCAATTTATTGTATCCACAGTATAAAACTGTGTATATTTTATAATTTTAAAGAAAATTGAACAACATAAGAGTTTCATAAATTTTATAATATATTATATTTTAAATAATAATGATAATAATAATTATATTTATTGTATTTATATGAGTTATTATAATATTTTACTTTATAACATACTTAGATAATGACTCACCCGCATTCATTTCCTTGATTAGTTACAAGCGTAGGCACCTACGACAGAAAATTTAAGTTCAGCAAAACTAATTATCTATTGTTAACTCCGATTTACACATTGCCGAACATTAAGGTCAGAATCTAGGTGACTATAAGTATCTCGAATGGATTCCATTGCTATTTAATTTTTAAGCTAGTTATAATATTCCAAATTATTGCAATATTAAAATACTCCCGTTAATATTTAAATATCAATAAAAGCATATAAGTTGACCTAGATAATATTATTATACATAATATTTGGATATATCAATCTAGTAATAAAATAAAATAATATAGCAAAATTCGTTTTGCTGTACACAAATTTAAATATGTTAAGTAAACCTAATACATTGAAAGCTGGTTTTTTTGTTCTATTCAAAGCCAACCATCATTTTTTAAATATAACATGTTTTATTAACTATAAATTATTTTAGATCCACAATATACTCGAAAAAACTGCATCGGTAAGTATTATTATATTTTATTTAACAACATACCTACACATTTCACATTACCTTATACAGTGAGTACCTTATTAATAATGTGATCACTTTCTACTGTATTATAATTGTTGTTAATATAAAAGTAAGTTCGATAGGTACTTTAATTTTATGTAAATATGATTAATAAATAAATAAATAAATTTATATTTTATTGTAATAGTTGCAATCATTGGTTGTAAATATTTTTTTCAAACATGTGTACTTAGAAACAGTATTTGCGACTTCAGGACGTCACCCCCCCCCCCCACCGTGCCTTCTCATCCTTATCATAGAACGTACACTCCCCAAACGGGACAATTTCTCTTCGGACAAATAAATAAAATTAAAAATATTAAACAATAATATACAAAGCAAATCAATAAATGTACAAATGATTAAACTAATATATAAATATAATTCAATAATACGTCATAATAATACTATTGCCCGTAACTACAGGATTCAATAATAAAAATATTAACGGTTAAATAATACAGTTTTTTTTTTTAAATAAACTTTTTTAATAAATTAATATTTGTAACTAAATACCTACCTGTATAAGATAATATCAGTATATTATATTTAGCGTAGGTATAACATATTTATATATGTCTATTAATAATTTAACTTTTACACATATATAATTTGATAGTTATATAAACATTAAAATATCAAATACATAACAAATTTATAATACATAAACCAGTTGATAATTTAAAAAATATTGTTAATGTTCGTTGTTTTTTAAAATATTATATTATCATTACAGATGGAATGCTTACGGACAATTTTATATATCTTTCACAGGATGGTATTTAATTTAGATCTTAGAAATTAATTATTTTTAATAGTATGTCAGGGTGATTATAAATTCTCCCGATTTTAATGACCTGTAAACTTTCTCTAGTCTAATCCATTACTACCCGATGGGCACATATCTTAAATTTCCCGGGTCTAATTAAGTACTACCTGAAGGGTACATCTAAACTCTGTGGAGTCTATAATAACTAAGCAGTAATAACATTGTTATGTCATAATAAAGTAATGTTTATAATAATATGAGCATACAATTTAAAATTTGTTACACATTAATTGAGTTTCATTAAAAAAAGTAAATTGTTTAAATTCTAGTAAATAATAAAGATAATAATAATTTAAATTAATTTCAAATTAAATTAACATTGAAAATAAATTTTTACTATGATATGAACATACAGATTTAAAATAAACTTAAGTCGCTATTTTCTGGTTTGTATAGTTTATGTTTTATGACATAATTTTAAATAAGCTCGTGAGAGCTTACACATTTTCTTCAAGTAAACATTTTATTGACCCGGGAGAATTTACTCATAAAATTGGAAATGTTTGCCACCACAGGTATGTCATTCAGTGTTTAATATACTTCATATACTTAAAATATTCTACATATTTTGTCTACCTAAATATAAAAATAATACATTGGTAAATTGAAAAATCAACGATTTCAGCATAATGCGAGGAACACATCATGAATTTATCTGATACCTAATAACTTTTAGTGGCCCAATTTAATGTAACTGGCCCCAAAAAAAGTAAATTAGTGATTTATATTTATTTCAAGTTTTGGCGTCTTCTTCCTTATTTTTTTTTCACCAACATAGTTCACCTTCTAAGGTAAATAGAAAGAGACACAAGGACATATACTATTAAGGTAACTATCAAACTTAAATTTCCCTCATTTTGGGTGATTCATATGCATTCCTTGCAACGGGCTGAAATCAGGATTTTTTACAATAACTGAGTTATCATAATTAAATTATAACTACATTTTAAGGTACCCAATACCTGAATAGACCTAATTGGACTGTGCGATGTAATTATTACAGTTATTATGCATTCATTATATTTTATATCTAGCTGTAATATACATGTCACATTTGGTATTATTCTTCATTTTTTTTTGCATTTCTCAATACTATTAGAGTTAAATTAGACGTACGCACCACGCGATTTCCGCGATGTACCACAGGTGGATTGCCTACCTGATAATATTATACTACTTGCATAATCACAAAGACCTTTTCCGCATTTTCGTGTCATCTAGTAAAATATACCAATAAAACAGATAAGAAATCATAAATTTATTATTATTATTTCAATAATTATACCTAATTGTTGTGAGGGCAAATCAAGAACTCTCTGATCCAGTACCCGGTCTTATAAGTTATTGCCATCTTATATAACCTCATTCCATCTGATCAACTTAGCCAGCGTTTCCCGATTACTGTGGGTCGCTGTCCTCGAATTCACGTCATCCGTACGAGAATGGCAACGCGTAAGTCCACCAGCAACAGGTACGCGTTGTCTGGGAGGCCATCTGGACATCGAGACCAGCGTCACCCTCGAACTTCTGTCACCTCAAGAAACCACCACTTCCCGACAGCTGTTATATGTATAATTTACCTTGTGCCTTAAGTTCATCAGTAAGCTCCCATCTATTATAATAAGGGCTCCGTGTAAGAACGAGATAACTCCATTTTTATCAATTGTTCAGGACGAGCAAAAGAAATACCATTATCTCATTTACCACTATTGGCGGGAAATAATTGATTTTGTAATTTCTTTGGGATTAATAAATCGATTTTTCTGATTTTGATACCAAAATATAGATATTTCTACCATTAAAAACGGGTTTTTGATAAAAATGGAGTTATCCTATTCTTGACCGAAGCCTTTCCGAACCTACCAAACCGGATCGACCACAGGGCTCCTGATCCTCGTAACTAACTTGCATTGTCCTGAATCCCATGTACGTCACCTCCCATCATCGCCATAGTGTCGTCATCGCATGGGAAGGCGTGTAGTACTAGTCGGTCAGGTGCGTGTATGTAGTGGCCTATCACCCCGATTAGTAGGCACTATCGATCAAATTCAAAGTTGGTAATACTTCTTTCTCGGTTATTCCCGAGTAGTTCTTCGATCTTTTTCCCCCGTTGCTGGGCATATACAGATACATGATTAAATTCTTTGGGCATTGGAGGGTGTTTTTTTTCATCTTGTTATGTAGCTTAAGGGTAACCACGCATAATTTTTAGTTTCTTTTAATGGTTATCATTGATTACATATGTTCTTACTTACTATTATAATTAGTAGAAATGTGATATGTTAGACATTAGTATAATCTATTTTATTTATATTCTATCACTTATATTACTCGAATAGCCCAAAGACAATGCCCTACATGCACTGGTGAGTAAATAATTATTATAGTCAATATTATTTAGACAATGATTATGATTATTGTTTAAAGTATTGTTTTTCGATACAATAAATATTTAAATTATAAAGCGTATATAATGCATGTATATTATATATTGATGTGCATCGAAACAGTGGCGTACCCAGAGAGTGGGGCTAAGGATGCTTCAGACCCCCCCCCCCCCCCCCACCCATACTATTGGACGTGTTATGGTATAAATATTATATAATAAAAAGCAAAGTACAAACCATGATATTTCTGAAAACCGTTTAAAAGAAACAATTAGCGTATTATAAATTATTTTGCATAGGTTATTACGGTTACGGGATATTGTAATAACGGCCTATAGTATAAGGTAACGAATATCAAATCCTGATTTACTTTGTTTAACCCCGTTCCTCCCATTGTAAAATCCTGGTTACGCCTTTGAACCTAAATAGAAAATATTATGCTAATAAAATAACAATAAATAGGTACCTATACCGAAGCTATTGTAAATTTTTTCAGACGTTGTAAAATATTACTTGAATGATCAAATATTAAGTAATTAATAGACTTGTTAATTTAATTCCATAAATCTGACAATTAATAGAATATTTTATAGTTCATTCAAATACGCACTAAGTATACCAATAATTTGTTCTATAATTAGGAGAGATTTACCTAGGTTGGACCACTTTTGATATTTGGGAGTATTAGAGTTATTTAAATGTATAATTATTCAACTGCACTTAAACGATATCCAAGCATGTGAACAACTGTTTGACAGTTATTTTATTTGTCAAGTGTAAAATGTTTACAAATTGATCCAAATTAGGCAACCGGTTACTTTATTTAGACCAATTATATTTTTCATTGAACTGCTTTCTATACTACACGGGTTAAAGTAGAAACCTTAGAGACTGCAATGCAGCCACTTCATCGTGTTACTAATTACGAGACGTTTTTTTTAAGTGGACGGCCGTATGAGTTCGGTCTCTTTTAATTTTAGTCTTCATGTAAATAATAGTTGCGTTTTATACACCGTACAAGCAACACGTATGTTTCGCTTTCGCAGTTCGCGAAATAGTGCTGACTAAGCTATTACAATTTTTTTGCTAATGTTTACAATGCAAACCACGGCCTGTCGGACGGATGGTAAGTTTTTTATAAACAAATATATTTTAAGTGGGTCACGCTCAAACTGACCAAATTACACAATGCATGCAAATATGGACGTCAGTTCTTATCCACCGCATAACATAACAGTTGATGCTAGTATTTGGACACAAATACAAAACGACAATGCGACCTTGAAACATATGGTAACGGAATTGCGATTAAACAATGATAAATTACAACTTTAGATTTAGGAAATGAACGGTGGAAACTCCAAAGAAATTTTGAGCTCGCCTAAAAAACCTATCAAAGTGACGAAAAAAGTAGCTAAAACTTCTGTAAAAATCCATAAACCACCTCCAAAAACAGTATGTGGTGTAAATGATTTTAAACAATTAATGATTAATTTAAAACTCTAAGAAGCCGAAGGACATGAGCAACAAATGAAAACTTTAACTAACTAATGGTGAAATTTAGATACTAACAGGTGACGAACTCCAGTTTCGACGAACTATAAAAGTATTAGAAGAGCAAAAAGTTGAGTATCACAGATACCAACTTTAAACAGAAAAAAAGTTTCGGGAGGTCATTCGTGGATTACATCCTGAAACTGACCCCTGTGACATTAAAAGCAAATTATCCGAGCTAGGAAATTTTGTACATAATGTTACGAACATTCAAATTGAAAAAAAAGTCGACCCTAACAATAAGCTTAGTGTTCGAACTATTGCAAGGCTTCCATTATTCTTCGTAGATTCGGGGCCACAAGCAAACAACAAAGGCATTTATGATATTAAACACTTGTGCTATCATAATATAATAAAAGTGGAACCTCCAAGGAAAAATAAAGAAGTTCCACAGTGCAAAAATTGCCAAATATTAGTTAAAAGTCAAGTGACTCCATCAATGAATAATATATATATAATTTATATCTAGTATGTAAAATATGTATAATTGTCAAACATATTGGGTCGTTTAAATAATATAAAGCCCCAGGGCATTTAAAAAAAAATGTAAATAATAATAATATGTTATAACCCCAAAGACGTTATACAACGGTATTAAACATATGTATAAATGTTTTTATTATAATTTATGTTTAACAACCAGGTATAATTCAGGTGGTCCAATTTAGGTGGCAGGCCAATATATAAGACTCTCCCTATACCCAATATCTAAAAAAAAGAGTTAAATTAAGTAAAACTGATTTATTTTTATTTTTAGATTCCACGTGTGCTCCAAATTTATTTTGTGGACGACTTCCAGTAAATCTATAAAAATAATTATTTTTTATTCTATACTTGCGATTACTTTTAATAATTATGATGAATGAATGTAAGAAAAATAGCTTTAATAAATTACACCTTACTATTTTTTTTTATAAACGTGCACATGTAACTAACATATTACTTTGTATAACTTTAAATTTCACAATCTATGAATAAATAAAACTAAATTTTACATCAGTTAATTTTGTATAAAAATACGCATAAATTCACTTTACCTACCCACGGTTTTTTTAAATTTTATTTTTGAAACATACGTAATACGTATTATAACGAGTTAAAATAATGCCGCAGAAAAACAATTTGCGTAAATCATTATTTTAGAGATATCCTTACTGTTCGCGCCAAGCAATTAGCGCATCGCGTTATGCAATTCTGTGCTTACGACGACGACCTGTCTCTATCAGCTTCCTCTTCATACATACCTCTCATTCCGTTAATTGTGAATTATTATAATAAATTGTTATATTTATTTATTCTTTTTGTGTTGTTGTCATATGAATTATCTGTCGGCATGTTGCCCCAGATAGGTATATTTGTTATCTTTCTAAAAGTTTGCTTTTTTTTCTCTACGCGGCCAACGCCCGACCATTATTATTGTTATTCTTTTGTCAGTTCGTCTCTTGTTGTTGCTGGTCCGCTAAAATAAAAACGATCATGGTTTTTAATATGTTGTGATCCACTAATACAGCGATCTGTATTAGTATTTATTTATATGTATGATCCGCTAATAAAGCTAACAAAAATTATTTATACTAGTTTATGGTGCACACGGTTGCCGACTGTATATTTATTATTCTGATTATTATATTGTGTGTTGCTATAAATCCTGAGATATGTTCACTAAAACTACAATCTCCAACACTCAATCGTAAGTCTTTTGTGTATTATTATTATTATTATTATTATCGCCGTCGAACTGGACATCTGGTTATTGTCAGCATCGGTGCCGTCATTCGTCCCCGCGTAAGTCCTTCAGCAACGTACATACGTACGTTGTGTGGGAGGCTGCCCAGCTGGTTATTGTCAACGTTCGGTGCCGTCATTCGTCCCCGCGTAGATCCGCCAGCAACGTTCATACGTACGTTGTGTGGGAGACCGCCCAGGTCGTCCAGATCGACGCCTGCCTATTGCGTTAGTGGTGACATAGGCCATCAATTTAAGAAATTGTGTTCAGGCATCATCGACTGGTCCTTCGGGTAGCCCCTGCTTAGGGCAGAGATAAAGTTTGAGATATTACGTTAATATGCATGCGCACAAAGCACAACACTGTACTTAACTGTACGCACTCAACGCCTGTAAGGCTATAACTAATTTTGATTTTTTTTTTACATATTTTAACGAGTTAAGAATTATGGTGAATTCAGAATTTTACACTTGATCTCCGTTTCAAAGTTTTAGTAATTTTATTTTATTATTGAAAACTGTACCTACGTCAATTCTCCCCACCAAAATATCGGTGTAAAAGTTGAATTAGGCGTTAACCGTTTTAAAAATCTCCCTGTAACTGTTGAAAATGTGTACCTATCATACATTTTTCATTGAGAAAATAAGGTTATTTCGCGAATTCGAATGGATCTAAGAAATGTGAATTTGGGTGATAGTGGTGACTGGCGTGGTAAAAACTTTTTCGGATTGGAGTATAATCCTTGCGATTAGCTAAAATGTAGTTATACACAATATGGAAGACTTTCCTAATGTACCTTTTTTGCCTATACAATTCGCCGTGCAACACATATGATATATTTTGTGCACACTATTTAAAACAATTAATAGACACAAGCTGTATTATCATGCGTTTTTTCTGTGAAACAACGATGGTCAATCCCTCTTTGGTGGAAAGAATTGATACCTATGACCTCCTACCATTTTTCATTAAATCAACCATAGTTGGTTTTTGTATACAATATGTCTATACACACAGATACACTTTACAAACCTGTGACACGGTTACGGCGGTGGAGTGCTGTAGGTGCTGTCCGTGGTAAGTCGGTCGCTGTCTGTAGTCTCAAGATAAAGGCGACACTCACAAAAATTACACAACACAACTTTAGAATAAATAGTCCACGAGGGACGTTTATTCGGGTGTAATAAGAATACCGGTATACTACTGACGGTGATAGTATTATAATACAAGTATTGTGTGGTCGAGTATTTAGTATATTATGTATCAACGTTGTGGTCGAGAGCTTAACTTCGGTGATCGAACGAGAACTGGTGTATTCAACGTGGTATGGCCGTTGGCGGTAAGATGTCGTTAAGACGGTCGGTAAACGAGAGAGTTGCCACTGGCGGCAGGTACTTGCTTTGCGCGACTTGACTTGCCTTCCCGTCCTGCCTTGTGCCTTTGCGGCGCGGTGGGAGAGTCGACTGTGTCGCGCTGTCGTAGCCAGTGGTGGCGGTTGAAAGTGTAGACTGGTCGCTGCGGTACCTGTACTTTGTACTGGTTGCCGCTGCGTACCGTGTAATACTCCCCCGCCAAATCGCCACACGGGGTACTCTCGTGCTGGCGTGTCGTTACGGGTCGGGTAGCTTGTACTACCTCTGGATTCCACTTAAGGTAGACTTTCCCCGGTTGTAGTCTGTAGCAGTGTTCAGATTAGATAAGTACTTTTTTATCTAGATAAAGATAAATATAATGCAACTCAAATGTATCTAGATAGATATAAAAGATAACTTAACTCATATTTATCTAGATAAAGATAAAGATAAAAAAAAGATACAATTATTTTTTAAATGGTTTTAAATTTAAGTATATTTTAGTTGGGCACTAGGAACATAATAATAATAATGCTTGTATTTTAACGAAACCTTATTTATAAATTATCAGAAGTTAGAATCATTTAAAAATAATATTCTAGAAACAAAATTTAAAATAGTACAATCCGAAATATAAGCAATTGGAATTTGAAGTAGACCACGATAATAAAAAAGTATGTAGTAGGTACTAGGTAGTATAGGTACCTATTCTAGAATAAAAATACAAATAAAAAGTATTTTTAAGAATTTAAAATACAATGGTCAAAAAGTATTAGAAAAGTATTGAAATACAAAAAAAGTATTTAAATACAAGTATTCGGATACTTAACAAGACTGAATTTATAATTTATAATATTTGTTTTAAACATTATAATTTATTTTATTATTATTTTAATACCTAGAAATGTTATTGTCATTTTAAGTATACAATGTTAAAAAATAAATAACTATAATTTATTATATTTAAGAAAATATTTAGAATTTTTGTCTGTATTTAGACCAAATTAGAACATATACAATAAAAAAAAATTTTATATTAAAGATTGAATAATATTATATTCATAATATATTAAATTGTAAACTTTTTTAATAAAAATGGGGGAAATATCCGCTTCAGAAAAAATGTATTCGTAGAAGTTGTCCTACTACACCACTACACCACTACACCGAATACAGTCAGGAGGGGGATGAACGTGATTCAGTGGATGACGTGTCAAATTTGAATTCAGTGATAGGTATAATTATATCATTGTATATGAAAAATAAATCTGATCGAGGAACGTCTGTCAGCCTATATCGAGTACCTACCAATATATTAAGTCATGAATCATGATATGGTTTCTGATATCGGTATTAAAGTAACTTATTTTAATATTATTTTTAAGATGGGTTTATTAATTTTTTAACTTTGCATTTATCTGAGGTTCTGTTAATGAACGGTCTCCTCTTCACGTGATTCATCTTTGTATATATTTTTCTATGTTCTCCTTATTGCTTATTGTTTTTATTTTGTAAACAGATTGAATATATTTAAATAAAAAAAAAAACTTTGCATTTATTATAATTTTAATGAATATTTTGATTATTATAATAATAGTTTATATTATATTTTCTAACTTATAATACCTAGTCAATACTACCTTATCATGGAACAGTGTGAATAAATTCATGGTAGAAATAAGTGATAGCTTTTAGATTGATATTAACATTTTGAAAATTTTATTGCGTATAATAAAATCGTGTATCCATCTACATAATTTAGGGCTGATGGTATTAAAAATAATTTTCGGTATTACGGTATTGATTTCAATACCGGTTTGAAACGGTAAACCAAAAAACCAAAATGTTTCGGTATACCGAAACAGAAATGATTTGGTACACCTAAATACCGATATTGTACGGTTAGGGATGACGGTATTTTGGTAAACGTTATACCGTAAAAACCGAATGAACGGTTTTAAAGCTGTTTTCTATTATCAATGGCAATATTATATATTATAGGATATAATAAAGTATATAATGTGAAACAATAAAAGTAAAAAATATCAATACTAGTTAAATTGTATTTATTATTTCAGTAACCGTACCATAACGGTATTTAGGTATACCGAATCATTTAGGTTTTAGTATACTGAAACAGTTCGGTTTTTTATGGTATACCGTTTACCAAAATAATTTTAAAATACCAGTATTCCGGTATTTATGGTATACCAAAAATACCGTCAGCCCTAAGGCATAATTATATATATTATATAATTCATAAATTATTGTTATACAAAACATTCGAATTATACAAAACGAAGATGATGAGCACATTGGTTCAAAACATGATATATCAATAAATAAAAACAATTTAATACCAACCAATTGCGTTTCATTACAATATAAATACAGTAAACTTTTTTATTTGTAAATTGAGAAAAACTGGGGGAATCTTATATTCAATTTTTAAGTCTTAGATATAAATAGATATTTTTTTATAAGCTTCTAACTCAAAATGATTTGGAAATATTCGTTATCTTAAAGAATTTTGCCAAATTCTAAGTTCAGGCACTCGTAAAAATGTTTGTGGATTTACGCTCAAATTATATTTAAATTTCCATTAACAAAAGCTTATGAGGAACCTATTAAACTTAAACCTAACCTATTAAACATTCAAGTCTTTTGATGATAATCAAAACATTTTCTAAATTGTAAGATGTATAAGAAACGCAAATATAAATATTTGGTGAATATTGCATGTGTCTATCGAATTTTATCAAATGTAATCAAATTTGTCTAAATCTGGCTTTGCGTAAAAATTCTCTGTTTTCCATTAGTTTTTTTGGGAGAGTTTTCTAAATGGTTTGGAAAAGTTCTGGAAGTTTTCAATTTTGACTTTTCGAATGCATCAGCTTAATTCAATTTGGGCTTTAATGTATTTTCGAATAATTTTAAAATACTGATTATGAAAATCTATTTAAGAAATTTACTGAGGTACACTAAAACCAAGAAACACTGTTATAATTTACCACTTGTTTTTAATTTTTTCCTGAGCGAAGGTGGGTTTTACAGCTGGTGTATATCGCGCTGTTTATGGGCCTATCCGTACAACACATTTATTTTGTCATTACGTATGATTATAACGTATTTGACAAAAAACGATTGAAATTTGTAAACGTAATTATAGCGGAAAGCGATAATCAAAAACAATAATTAAGTACCGCAAAACAAAACATAACGATTAACAAAATATATTATATATCATTAGACATTAAACAAAACGTAATTTATGGAATATCATTGACCAAAAAATAACGCAAAACGAAATATTTTAAAATCTATTTTTTCTATTGGTATAAATCTATTGGTTTTGTAGAAACATTTATTTCATGCGACAATCTAAGAATTGATTATATTATATTTCGTATTCGGGCCATTACCTACCCGAATTAGTTATTATTTTTCAATTTTATAGATATTAACACTATTTTAAATAACGATAAACGCAAAACTTGTATACGTTTTAGTTCTAAATAATGATAAACGCAAAACTTGGATAACGTTTTAATTCTGAATAACGATAGTAGTAAGTGGGTCCATAGAGGCGACACTCCACTCCACACAAACTCCACCGCCACACATACTCCACGACCACCGCCACTCCACCCGGACCGACCACCACCACCACACCACCCAGACCGACCGCCACTCCACCCGGGGCGACCACACAGCACAACCCTATCATGCGTTATCACAATACAATTAATATGTGTACGTCAGAAAGTAATTATTTAAAAAATATTCGTGTATAATGTTCTGCTGTCCACCCCCCCACTACCCCGGCAGACCACCACCGCCGCCATCAACCCCCACCCTACCCCGTCTAACCTAGCCAATGATTTTATTACAACTTGATCAGATAACGGAATATTTTAAAAATGATTATAATATTGAAAAAGACGCGACACTCGAAGAATTTGTAGCAATAATCAAAGGAATTCAAATTGAATTAATATCTAAACATGTACCGAAGAACAAATATAGTTTTATAAATCAGATAAAACTGCTTGCAACTGACCAACTAGCAATCGGTTGGATGGAGAAACTTAATAAATCATGAAAAGTATGAATGCGTGATTTTTATTTATTTTAATTATACTAAAATATCTATTTAATTAGGGTGTCGAAGAAAATTACGGTCCGGAAGATTTCTTCTCGCCTCCGTTTACTCAGAGTTGTATGTCTCGGCCAAGCAAACAGTCAAAGAAGACGGTAATCTTATAAATAATAATAATAATAATAATAATAAATATACTTTATAATCAGGTGAACGATGAATACGATGGACCCGCCCCCGCCAGAGACGAAACAAAAAATTTAAAAGTAAAGAAAGTATATTATAATCATTTGAAACCTTGAATATAATTGTATTAATTTTTTAGGATTTTTTCGAGACATATTATTCAGCGATGACACCAATAGAAGCCGACAATATAGCAGACGAAAACAATTGTTTTTCTCAATATTTGTTTTGATATATACAGTTTGTATAATATTTAAAAAATAAAAAAATCTTTTTTCTCTAAATCATATATGTTTTTACTCCCGCCCATAAAAAGGGCGGGACCACCTTGAGATTCACCTATCTAAATACACCCACCCCATTAATACTAGCGGTATTAGCGCCCCGGTATCACACCACAAGACAGTCGTGAGTCTTCCGTCAAACGAGTCGCGTGTGCCTTATTACTAACTTATTTCGAGACAGTCGTGAACGTACATAACAAAAATGGCTAATAATCTGATCGATTGTACTACATTTTTTGTTGATAGCAATATTTTTATAAATATAGGATTAGATCCTGATTTTTTGTTAAATTGCGTTATATGCGTCTCAAATAACTTGCAGTGTGTTAAAATGAGTGTTGAATTATATAAATCTCTAAATATAGCTCTTAACAACATACATTTTTTACTACCATCTCATTTACTGTTGGAGGAGTTTAAATTGATATCAATAGAAGAATACAACGGTGACAACGTTCTCTCAATAAAGTGTTTGCAACAGGATCAAGATGTGCAATTAACTAAAGAGAATGTTTCAAGGATCTTGCAATTAAGTGATGCTATTGAAGAAGTCATTCAGATGAAAAATGTATACACACGGTCTACTGCATTAAATCAGGCCAGTAAAATTGCAATGTATCTTGGAAAGGAAATGCCGTTACCCAAAGATACAAAAATAAACCATGTTGAAGATTATTTGACCCGTATCGATGTCCAAGAATTGAAAGAACAACTTCCGTTCGCTGGTCTTTGTTTAATAGCAGATTTGAAGATTAAAGCAGTCAAACAATTGGCAAGGGGTTGGTTATCTTCTTCGATCGAAACTAAGGTAATACAATTTTATTTTTACATATTATTTTATACTAAAGAAAACAAATTTTTTTTAGCCTGAAGTCAACAGGCTGACGACGAGGGAATTCCTAGCACGTAAAAGGGCAAAAGCAACCCGCTGATTAAGTTTTCATCTATAATATTTTATTATGTAATTTTCATATTGTTGACAATAATTTATAAAACTTTATATTTACAATATTGTTTTTTTTATTTTTTTTTTATTATGTCATTATTTTTGTATTAAAACATAATGTAATATTTTATTGTAATATGATATTTTATTATATAATAAAAAGAAAAAACATGAAATTTAAAAAAAAGTATTTTTATTTTACAAACTATTTACAATTTTCTTACACCACCATTAAATGGGTTATAAGTTATAATTTGGTCGTGTAAGATGAGACAATAGGCTGCAGTCTTTTCAGGTATGGTAATATCAGTCTCAAATTCAATACGTAGGTCCACGGTTGACGACTTCACATTGTCGTTTTGATGCGATAGATCGACAACGACGATTGGTACATGGTTTTGATAAATATGTTTTGACAGTAACGGCTCGCAGTAGTCTCTTTTTGAAAATCTGTGTAAGCTTTATACAGTATCGAAGTTTGTTTGTTTTGGAAGTCTGCTCGGAAATCTTCGTACGGATACGCTTCAGAATTTAAGTATACCTTAAGATTTTTCAACCTACAGTAGTCAAATCGACCGGCATCGAGGGTTATATTATTTTTTCGATCCGTTTGAAATCCTATCAATACAAATCTAGGTTTTTCGAGTAAATTGCTAGACTTTACAGTCCACGAATGTGAAGTATTTTTAGGTAGCACTGGATATTCGCAGAGATCCCAGGTTCTGAACGCGCACGATAACGTTTTACGAGAATCCAATATTTTTAACAGTCTTAATTTTTCTTTATCACTAACTTTGATAATAGGCATCTTCCATAATATCTTAGTCAGTTCGACGGTAATTTTTTTATTTTTCTCAGAGTTATCAGTAACGTGTAATGTGTCGAAATCGGTTGACGAGCGATTCAAAATCAATTGTTGATTACAATTAAGTAATATTTTTTTGTAATCTTCAAAAAATCCAAATAGATGTTTCAGTGGAACGCAGCCGGTAAACACATTGTTGGCCATGAAATTTTTATTATTATCGTTACTACCCAACGACGACCCCCAAGCCGCATTCTCCAGCGCGTTCAAGTCGTTTGGAGTATATGAACAGTAACCTTTCAAACAAGACGAAATTCCGGGTGATTTTATTTTCTGTACTTCTACTCCGTTTATCTCGTATCGCATTTCGGAGAATAAAAACGCCAATCCATTATTCGAAAAACTAACGTCTCCAACAGCATCGGTAGGTTTATTTACTTTTCCCTCGATGTACAGATAACTCTCACACGGAAAAGTGTAAGAATCCATGTTTAAAACACTTATTCTAATTTCATCGTTATTAGAAAAAGACATGTTTGAATATGGGGTGAACGAATGATAATTCTTTTGTGTTATTTTACACTCGTCGACATAGCCGGCTGCTACGTCTAAATACGAGTCATCCATGATTACATTTTCAAGGAACGAAGAAAATTTAAATTATTTTTCGTGAGTTTGGTTTCGGGTTTTTTCGGTTTGGATGTTGACTTCTTGACTGTAGATACAATACTGATGGGTTTTTTGATTGTAGCTCTTTTTATATTGATGTTAAATTTGAGTGCCATACCCACGCGTTATTTGCAAGCGAATCGTAATTGGTTCGCCGCGTAGATTTATTAGACAATCGTTCTGATCTTTTAATACGATATTTACTCTAGATATTGAAGTCGTGTTGAGACCATAAAAAACTGGATGTCTAGGTACCTTGACGATTTTATAGCCTGGTGGAACAGTTGGATAGAGTTCGTGTATTATCTGGCTCGGTGCTCCGTCACAAAATGAACCAGTAATCAAGTTGCACTCTACTTTTTTTTTTTTTTTTTTTTTTTTTTTTTATTAGGAAAATAAGGCTTCGACATCACAGGTCATTAGCCTAGCTTGAATTAAGAGTACAAGACAAAAAAAAAAAAAATTGTATAGCTTAATGACTACGGAAAGGGTTTTTACATTGTTAAAGTTTGTTTATTAGGTGGATTTGAGTAAGAAAAGAGATAATTTTAAAAATATTATTTTCGTTTAGTGCTTCATCCATATTCGGTGGTATAGCTAGATTGTTTCTTGCGTCCCTGTACTTTGAGCAATCCTGGATGATATGTTGTATTGAGAGGTCGGCATGGCATTCGTCGCAGGTGGGAGGTGGGTTTTTGTTGATGAGAAAAGCGTGGGTTGTGAAGGAATGTCCGATTCTGCATCTTGTGATGGCAACTTCTTGGCGTCTGTTGAGGAAGTACGGTGGGTTCCACTTTTTTGTGTCTTTCTTGACTGATTTCAGCTTGTTGGTAGGCGGAATAGCATCCCAATGATTTTGCCATCTAGCATGTATTTTGCGTTTGATGGATGATTTAATGTCATTAGTCGGTAGGTCGGAAATTGTTGGGTGGAGGATAATTTTGGTTGCAAGGTCAGCTGCCTTGTCAGCCATTTCATTGCCAGTAATACCAATGTGTGATGGAACCCACATAAATTCGATGTTTTTGGTGGTCGATTTAAATATTATTTGGATATTTTGGGTAGTTTCGTTTGAGGGTAGTGGGTTTTGAAGGGCAAGTAAAGCACTGAGTGAATCACTTAAAATTAGAATGTGGTTTGAGTTGATAGTATTGGCTAATATGATAGCTTCATTAATGGCTTGAGATTCAGCCGAGAATATACAAGTTTCCGGTGGGAGCTTGTGAAGGAGTGTGATATTTTTTTGGATTATTGAAAATCCAACACCTTGAGTGGATTTAGAAGCATCAGTGTATATTTTTTCGAAGTGTGAATATTTGTCTTGGATAATTTCATAAAATTGCGAGGTGATAATATTGGGATTTGTGTCGTGTTTGTTAAGTTGTAGAAGCTCAGTATTGACTTTGATTTTCCAAAACCAAGTGGGATGGTTTGGGTATGTGATTTTGTTTTTGACAGATGTGTGTATGGTGTGTTTATTGATTAGTTGGAAGAAGATGTCATGTATAGATAATACGGGGTTTTTTATTGGAAAAATTAAATTTGTGGTTTTGTCGTTAAAAAAGTTATTGTATCCCATGTGGTTTGGAGTGCTTTTTCTTTTTATTCCATAATTTAGGAGATCTTTTTCTCTAAGTAGGTTGAGGGGAAGTTCTCCAGCATAGCATAGAATGCTGTCAATGGGGCTGGTTCTGAATGCTCCTATTGATAGACGAATACCCTCATTGTGGATTGGATCCAATGTTTTTAATAGCTTTTCTTTGGCTGTAATATAAATTTGGGCACCATACTGTATTTGTGATAATATAAGGGATTTATAGACTGTTATAAGTGATTTCGTTTTGGCGCCCCATGTATGGTGGGTAAGTGTTTTTATGATGTTCATTCGGACTTTGCATGTACTTTTGAGCTTTTTTATGTGTGAGCCCCATCTTAGTTTATTGTCGAATATCATTCCAAGTACGCGGAGATTTTCACAAATGGGTATTGGGGAGTTTTTAAGGTGAAATTGTATGTTTGCTCTAGGGTTAGTATGGAAGGTAATACATTGGCTTTTACCAGCAGAGAATTTGAAGCCAGTTTTGTGAGACCAATCTTGGAGTATATTTAGTGCGTCTTGTAATATATCCACAGTTGTTTTGGTGTTTTGTCCGCTGCAGTAGATGTGACAATCATCGGCGAATAGTAGATGTTTTGTGGGTTTCGGTATGTTTTTGAAAATGTCATTGATGGCCAATAAAAACATTGTAACGCTAATAACAGACCCTTGGGGTAGTCCATTTTCTGTTTGGTGGATTTTTGATAGTTCTGATAGGGCTCTGACTTGGATTTTGCGATTTTTTAGGAAATTTTGTAAGAATAGAAACATTTTGCCGTTTATGCCACTGTTTTGTATGATTTCGAGGACTCTATTCCTCCATACCATGTCATATGCTTTTTCTAAATCTAAAGATATTAGTATGAGGTGATGTTTTTTATTTTTAGCATTGCAGATATCCGTGTGGAGGGTGGCGAGTATGTCAATGGTAGTGTGGTTTTTGCGAAAGCCGCATTGTTCCTTAATTATTAGGTTAGATGTTTCTAAGTGCCAAATTAGTCGTTTATTGACCATTTTTTCCATGGTTTTTGCTATTGTATTAATAAGTGAAATAGGTCTATAATTGATAATATCAAATTTGTTTTTATTGGGTTTAGGGATCGGTATTATAATCGAATTGTGCCATTGATCAGGGTATATACCTCTGATCCAAATAATATTAAATATTTGGAGAAGAATATCATGACCTATTGTGGGTAGGTTTTGGATAAAAGAAAAAGGAATCCCATCGGGACCGGGGCTTTTGCTTTTACATCCGGATAAGGCAGTATAGAGTTCATTTCGACTAAAGGGCATATTAAGGTGGTTATCTTCTTCGTGGAAGTTGATTTCTAGTTCCTTTTTGAGGTTATCTTCGACGGTATTTTTGAATTTAATAAATTCTGGGTCATAATTTGAGCAGTCACTATTTTTTTTGAACTGTTGTGCAAATGCTTCGGCTATATCTGAAGGTAGTGAGAGAGTATCGTCATTAAAATGTAAGTTTGGTGGTAGTGGTTGATGATTTATGCCCTTAATCGATTTAATTTTATTCCACATTTCCGTTGGGGATGTGTTAGGGTTAATTGAGCTCGTGTATTTTTGCCACGATTCTGTTTTGCTTTTTTTTGTAATGAATCTTGCTTGAGCACGCGCTTTTTTTAAGTTTATATGGTCGTTAGCTAGTTTGGTTTTTTTGAATCGGTTTAGTGCTTTTTTATATGTCTTAATTGCATCATTGCAATCTTTATTCCACCAGGGGACGGATTTTCTTTTTAATTGTGTATTGGTTCTGCCAATGGTCTTGTTAGCGGCATCTAGTATAATGTTGCAAAAATGGTCAATAATTAGGTTGATTTGAATTTGGTTCATTGCTGATTCAAGATTAAATGGCTTATCATAAAGATTTTGAGTTATAATATCGCTGTATAGATTCCAATTTGGATTTCTGAGGCGCCATTTTGGGAGTGGGTGTATTTTGGGTAATTCGTTAAGAATTTTTATGGCTATTGGCCAATGGTCGCTGGTACTGTATTCTGTTAGGACTTTCCATTCGGTTTTGGGAGCGAAAGCACTATTTGATATTGTGAGATCAATGGCCGAAAAAGAGTTGTGAGCTGCATTGTGGCGTGTGTATTCCCCGGAGTTAAGTAATGTTATTTGATCGTTTTCTAGGAATTTTTCGAACGTTTTGCCTCTGGAATCGGTGTGATTGGATCCCCAGCTTTGGTTTCGGCAATTAAAATCGCCGAGGAAAAGAAAAGGTTTGGGTAGTTGTTTAATTATATCATTGAGGTCGTTGAGTGATAGATCTGTACTATCCGGTAAGTAAATGTTACAAATGCATAGGGGAGTTTTGAGACGTATAGAGACAGCAACGACTTCTAGAGGAGATTGGACATGAATTTCGGTGCTTTCAATGATGTTATTGACGAAAATAGCGACACCGCCGCTTGCACGTAGGAATGTTTGACGATTTTTGTAAAAACCATTATATCCTTTTATAGGAAAAATAGTGTTGGGTTTTAAATTGGTTTCTTGAAAACAGAAGGCGATTGGTTGGATGAGAACTTTTGCTCGGTGGATGTCGGTATTGTGTTTGTGTAGGCCGTTTATATTCCATTGAATAATAGAGTCCATGGTTAAGAAGTTCGAAGATTTAGAAATTGTTTGTGTGGTTTTGATATATTTTGTATAGGCAGATTTAGTTTTAGGTGGAACTTTGCTGAAGAGGTTGAGATTGGAAAAGTAGATTTCTTAGCTTTGTTATACGTGCTTTGAGTGACTTGTCTTTTATTTTAGGATGAATATGTTCAATTATGTCCATTAAGATAGGGATGCTTGTGTTTGTATCTTCGATAAGTGTGTGAATGTTTATTGATTTATTGTTGAAATTGTCCAGAATGAATTTAAATTGAATGTATGTGATTGGTAAGTGCTCATTTGCGGTGAAGTATTCGATGATTGGATTTAGTTTTTCGTCCAAATTTATATCGAGACTGTTAGAGGAATTTGAGCGAGATTGTATTTTTGGTTTCTTGATGGTTTTTTCATTTTTTTTAACTAAGGTAGATGGTGGTAAAGCATTAGGGGAATCTGGAGGTTTAGATGATGAAGAATCAGACATAAGTCTTTTTTGTGTTTCAATTGGTGAGTGGAAAAGTGCTTCATCGAGATGGTTTTGAGTTAGAGGGAAAAATTTGGTTTCTTCGAAATCTTCGGTCAAGTCTGATTTGGTTTGGTCAAGGATATCAAGGGTTGGACTTGTCAGAGAGCGGATATTTTCAATTAATTCGGTTTGATTTATAGCGTATTCATCGGGTTTGTTTGGGCTAGATGATGAGTTTTTTCCTTGTGTAGCATTTATATTTTTGCAATTATTTGAGGTATGCCCGCTAGCTTTGAATATAAAACAAGTAACTATATCATCGGTGAAAAAAATTCTGAATTGAGATTCGTTTGTTGTAATAACTAATGAGTTGGGGAGTTTAGGAATGTCTTCGTGTTTGATGTATAATTGTCTTCGGAAGCTCATTATGTGCTCGAAACCTTCAATGTTAATACCCGCTTTGAGGTGGCTGATTTGAGATATGGGAAAAATGTCTAAGCCGTTTAGTGCGTTTGTGATTGCTTGGTTGGGTATAGATGGGCATACGTTTGATATAATGTATCTTTTTGCCGGGTTTAGCAATCTGCGTATAGGTATAGTTTGATCATTGATATTGATTGATTGGGTTTTTTGAAATAAATTGTCGAGTATTTGTTTGCTGGACAGAAATATGCAAAAACGATTATTCGAGATTCTAGAGATAAAAGTTATATTTTTAGGAGAAACAATTTTTCCTATTGCAAGAACATAATCTTTTTGTGGTATTCCATCAATAGTGTTAAAGACTAAGGCTTGTTCACGGCTGGGGTTTTTTTCCATGGCGACAGCAGAC
>NW_026869904.1:40000-43402 GCF_019925205.1 Metopolophium dirhodum | reverse complement strand
TGATAACTGTGGTAATTCTAGAGCTAATACATGCCGACAGAGTTCCGACCGTCGCGGCGCCCTCGGGCGTCGCTCGCGGGAGGAACGCTTTTATTAGATCAAAACCGGCCCGTCGCGGCGCGCTTCGTGCGCGTCCCGATCGCGGCCCGCGCAAAGACCTGGTGACTCTGAATAACTTCGAGCTGATCGCACGGTCTCCGTACCGGCGACGCATCTTTCAAATGTCTGCCTTATCAACTGTCGACGGTAGGTTCCATGCCTACCGTGGTGGTAACGGGTAACGGGGAATCAGGGTTCGATTCCGGAGAGGGAGCCTGAGAAACGGCTACCACATCCAAGGAAGGCAGCAGGCGCGCAAATTACCCACTCCCGGAACGGGGAGGTAGTGACGAAAAATAACGATACGGGACTCATCCGAGGCCCCGTAATCGGAATGAGAACACTTTAAAACCTTTAACGAGGATCAATTGGAGGGCAAGTCTGGTGCCAGCAGCCGCGGTAATTCCAGCTCCAATAGCGTATATTAAAGTTGTTGCGGTTAAAAAGCTCGTAGTCGGATCTGTGTCTGGGCGGTGCCGGACCACCCCTGGCGGTCCGTCGTGTCGCGGCCGGCCGTGTCGCGGGACCACGTGTCCCGTCGGCGCGGTCGTCGTCGCGCTCGTCAGCCGTCTCGGGGGTGTTAGTTACCGGCACGTCGGCCGGACGTATTGTCGGCAGGCGGACACGTGTCCTCGGGCTTCCGGCGCGCCGCGCGGCCACGCGTCGCGCGGCCGTCGGGGTTCGACGACGGCGGCCGCCTACTCCAATCTTGCTGCGCGGTGATCTTCACCGATTGCCGTCGGCGGGCCGACACGTTTACTTTGAACAAATTAGAGTGCTCAAAGCAGGCTCAAATCTGGCGGGGCGGCTTCACGGCCGTCTCGTCAAAAGGCCCTGAATACTGGTCGCATGGAATAATGGAACAAGACCTCGGTCCCGCGCATCTCCGCCCTTCGCGGGCGCGCGAAATCGCCCTCCGGGGCGTTTCCGTGCGCGGGCCGCCGGGCCGCGGGCGCCAGTCGCCCGCGCGTCCCGCCGGGCCGGTTTTCGGGACCGGAGGTAATGATCAACAGAGACGGGCGGGGGCATTCGTTTAACCCGAGACGTTAGAGGTGAAATTCTTGGATCGTCTCGAGACGAACTGACGCGAAAGCATTTGCCAAGTACGTTCTCGTATGATCAAGAACGAAAGTTAGAGGTTCGAAGGCGATCAGATACCGCCCTAGTTCTAACTGTAAACGATGCCAGCTAGCGATCCGCCGGCGTTTCATTAACGACCCGGCGGGCAGCTTCCGGGAAACCGAAGCTTTTCGGTTCCGGGGGAAGTATGATTGCAAAGTTGAAACTTAAAGGAATTGACGGAAGGGCACCACCAGGAGTGGAGCCTGCGGCTTAATTTGACTCAACACGGGAAACCTCACCAGGCCCGGACACCGGAAAGATTGACAGATTGAGAGCTCTTTCTTGATTCGGTGGGTGGTGGTGCATGGCCGTTCTTAGTTGGTGGAGCGATCTGTCTGGTTAATTCCGATAACGAACGAGACTCTGTCCTGCTAACTAGGCGGGTAACCCCGGGTCGGCGTGTGCGCGGCGCGGGCGGTTTCGGCCGTTCGTGTTCGCGTACCCGTCGGCTCGGCCCGGTATCCCCGAACGCGTTCGCCCGTCGTCCACGGCGGTCGTCGAGCGCGGCCGCGCCATCCGCGTCCCGGCGTGCGGCGGGCGTGTGTCGGCCCGGGGGGCAACCTCCGGTCGGCGCGCGTCCCGTCGTGCGTCGGGCTCCGTGGTGAAGCGCGCCGTGTTCGCGGCCGTCGCCGGCGGATCACGATACGTTACTAGGGCTACCGCCGGCTCCCAGGAGCTTAAACTCTTCTTAGAGGGACAGGCGGCGGACGAAAATAGCCGCACGAGACTGAGCGATAACAGGTCTGTGATGCCCTTAGATGTTCTGGGCCGCACGCGCGCTACACTGAAGGAATCAGCGTGTGTTAACATTCCTGGGCCGACAGGCTTCCGGGTAACCCGCTGAACCTCCTTCGTGCTTAGGGATCGTGGCTTGCAATTTTTCCACGTGAACGAGGAATTCCCAGTAAGCGCGAGTCATCAGCTCGCGTTGATTACGTCCCTGCCCTTTGTACACACCGCCCGTCGCTACTACCGATTGAACGGTCGCATTGAGGTCTTCGGAGTGGACGCGCGTTATTCGGCCCCCTCGGGGGCTGGGTCGTCGCGCGATCGCGAAGATGACCGAAATCGGCCGTTTAGAGGAAGTAAAAGTCGTAACAAGGTTTCCGTAGGTGAACCTGCGGAAGGATCATTAGAGACGGGCCCGCGGTACCGGCAGCACTTGCCGGTCTCGCGCGCGCCTAATCCGACCCCGTGGCCGCGTGCGCTCGCGACTAGCTCGCCGACCGCCCGCGCGCCGCGACCCCCCGACCGAGCGTCGACCGAAAGATGGTTAACGTCGAAAGACCATACGGGGCCCCGCCGTGCGTCCGCGCACGGCGCGTGGCCGGTAGAAGTTTCGTCGACAAAAAAAAACACCCGACCCCGAACAGCGGATCACTTGGCTCGTGGATCGATGAAGACCGCAGCTATCTGCGCGTCGTCGTGTAATCCGCAGGTTATACGAACATCGACCAGTCGAACGCACATTGCGGCCTCGGTGACCCGCGGGTCCCGGGCCACGCCTGTCTGAGGGTCGTATACCGGATACTCGGCCAGACCGATGCGCCGCCGGCAGGCGTCCGACGGCGGCGGCAGTCCTCCCGGGGACTGTCCGCCCGCCCGTCGGCCGCTCCGGTGGTGCGAGATTGGCGGTTCGACCGTGGAAAACCGCGCTCCGCGCGGCCCGCCTCCGGTCGTCCGCCCAAGTTGTGACGGCAAACAGTCACGGGTTCTCGCGTCGTCAAACGGCACGTCCCCGTCCGCCCGCCGCGCGAGAGCGCGGCCGGGTCGGCTGAGAGTCCACGGACCTCTCCGGCTTCCGAGACGCGGACGCGGACGGTCACCGTACGGGCGGAGCGCGGACCGCAGGCTGCCGTGTAATTTAAAAAAAAAAAAAACCGATACGTTCCGACCTCAGATCAGGCGGGACTACCCGCCGGATTTAAGCATATTAATAAGCGGAGGAAAAGAAAACAACCGTGATTCCCTTAGTAGCGGCGAGCGAACAGGGAAAAGCCCATCGCCCGAATCCCGCCGCGCACTTTTGTGTCGCGGCACCTATGGGAGTTGTGGCGTACGGGCCGGCCTCGTTGCCGGGGCGCACGTGACGGTCCAAGTCTCCCTTGAACGGGGCCATGGCCCGCAGATGGTGCCAGGCCAGTAGAGGCCGTCACAGCGTTCCGGGATCGGACCGCGCCT
>NW_026869904.1:22500-35000 GCF_019925205.1 Metopolophium dirhodum | reverse complement strand
ATTTTTCATCGACGGGCGAGGCGCGGAGTCGCCCTTGGTGCGCGGCGGCGTCCCCGTGACCGGATCCGTGGACACTGTGCCCTTCATCGATTGCCGATTTTTGTCTGGTCGGCGTTCGACGGGTGCGAGGTGGACTAACGTAAAGAATTATTACGTCCCGCGGACTCGGAGTGCCGTACGCGGAAATATTTTTCATCGACGGGCGAGGCGCGGAGTCGCCCTTGGTGCGCGGCGGCGTCCCCGTGACCGGATCCGTGGACACTGTGCCCTTCATCGATTGCCGATTTTTGTCTGGTCGGCGTTCGACGGGTGCGAGGTGGACTAACGTAAAGAATTATTACGTCCCGCGGACTCGGAGTGCCGTACGCGGAAATATTTTTCATCGACGGGCGAGGCGCGGAGTCGCCCTTGGTGCGCGGCGGCGTCCCCGTGACCGGATCCGTGGACACTGTGCCCTTCATCGATTGCCGATTTTTGTCTGGTCGGCGTTCGACGGGTGCGAGGTGGACTAACGTAAAATATTAATACGGCAAGTGGATGTGGTTTACCGGTATTATTCGGTGCGGGCATTCGGCGAGCACGTCCCGCGGACTCGGAGTGCCGTACGCGGAAATATTTTTCCTCGACGGGCGAGGCGCGGAGTCGCCCTTGGTGCGCGGCGGCGTCCCCGTGACCGGATCCGTGGACACTGTGCCCTTCATCGATTGCCGATTTTTGTCTGGTCGGCGTTCGACGGGTGCGAGGTGGACTAACGTAAAGAATTATTACGTCCCGCGGACTCGGAGTGCCGTACGCGGAAATATTTTTCATCGACGGGCGAGGCGCGGAGTCGCCCTTGGTGCGCGGCGGCGTCCCCGTGACCGGATCCGTGGACACTGTGCCCTTCATCGATTGCCGATTTTTGTCTGGTCGGCGTTCGACGGGTGCGAGATGGACTAACGTAAAGAATTATTACGTCCCGCGGACTCGGAGTGCCGAACGCGGAAAAATTTTTCTTCGACGGGCGAGGCGCGGAGTCGCCCTTGGTGCGCGGCGGCGTCCCCGTGACCGGATCCGTGGACACTGTGCCCTTCATCGATTGCCGATTTTTGTCTGGTCGGCGTTCGACGGGTGCGAGGTGGACTAACGTAAAGAATTATTACGTCCCGCGGACTCGGAGTGCCGTACGCGGAAATATTTTTCCTCGACGGGCGAGGCGCGGAGTCGCCCTTGGTGCGCGGCGGCGTCCCCGTGACCGTGTCCGAACCACCGCGTGTGAAAATTCGATTTTTTTTTTTCACTCGACGTCCTCGGTTATTCGTCGGTGCCGGGGTGGTGCACATGACGGCAGCCCCGGCGATGTCCGTCGACACGATTTCGAATTCAACTTTTCGAACGTAGTTTTTCCGTGTGCAATAACTCGTTAACCGTTGGTTCGATCTCGACGTACCCGAGACGTGTTCACGTCGTACGTTCCGAGTACTATAGGACACCGGTGTCCGCGACATTTAAATCGGTAATCCTTTATCCGCGGCCGTACCGCTACGCACGGAGATAGACCGATATTTGATTTTCGCTTAACCGCTACGCACTGTGATTGACTGTATTCCGACGGCGGGGTCTCGGTCAACCGTTTTCACGGTTTGCCGGTGACATCGACCGTACCGTTCATCACGGGCAGACCGCAGAGTCGTTGTCCAGGGATATCCCCCTTTGCCGAAAACCTTTACCGCGTAGAATTTCTGCGCTGACCGCGACGTTACAGGGGTGATTACCGTCGCCGAGCTGCGCGCCCGCCGTACCGTCTCGTCGCACGGACCACCGTGTGTGAAAATTCGATTTTTTTTTTTCACTCGACGTCCTCGGTTATTCGTCGGTGCCGGGGTGGTGCACATGACGGCAGCCCCGGCGATGTCCGTCGACACGATTTCGAATTCAACTTTTCGAACGTAGTTTTTCCGTGTGCAATAACTCGTTAACCGTTGGTTCGATCTCGACGTACCCGAGACGTGTTCACGTCGTACGTTCCGAGTACTATAGGACACCGGTGTCCGCGACATTTAAATCGGTAATCCTTTATCCGCGGCCGTACCGCTACGCACGGATTTTGTGATTTTCGCCTAACCGCTACGCACGGTGATTGACGGATTTTCGATTCTCGGCTAACCGCTACGCACGGTGATGGCGAAGTTCCTTCGACTCGGGTGTACCACTACGCGTGAATACCCCCGTCGCACATTGTGAAACTCGAGATTTTGTAAATTTGTGAGCGACTCGGTCGTCGGCGTTCCGCCGGCGTCCGATCGCCAATCACGTACGACAGCAAAGCCACGGGCGACGCCGAAGCCGACGCGTCCATCGCCGCGCACCGGTCTGCCCCAGTCTTCGGAATGGTCAGCAATCCAGTGCCCTTCGATGGTATCCGTCCAAGTTTCGGCGACCGACCCATCTCGCACGCCGAGTGGCAAAACTCAACCGGCGTCGCAGGCCCGCCTTCCGGTGGGCCTCCGACGCGCAAATCGTTTTTTTCAAAAATCGATGACGACTCCCGTTACCGTTCCGCAAGTTACGAGCTCTCGACGCCAAAACATTCCCGCCGCGGCCGGCCATCGTCGCCGTGCCCGGCGGTCGCCGGGGCGAAGCCCCGGGACGACGGACTTCGCGTCGCGTCCCGGCTTCCCCCACGATCTCGGCTGGGGGCCGTTATAAACCTGGCGAGAGGCGCTAGCGCGGTAATTCTCCGTCCGCTGAAAACGGACGGCGTACGCGCTAACCCCGACTCTCGTCAACGCACGGGTCACGTCGCGTCGGGCGAGCGCTCGCTCTCCGCGTGTGTTCGGTCTACCGCACGCGACCGCCGCCGCAGTCGCCCCGCGTTCTGCGGGTGCTCAGTGCGGCGCTCGCGTCGACCGAAGCGCGCGGTTTACGGGCGCCCGTCCGCGCACGTATCCCACTCGAACCGCGGTCGGTCGTGCGCCGTGACCGTATACCGGTCACGGTCGTTTCGACCTTCCTCGGCGTCGGCTCGCCCACGGGCGGACCGGCGCTCGGACGCACGCGTCCCGAGACGAGTGTCCGCGTCGTCGTCGCCCCTTGGTCGGCGTCGCCGCGGGGATCCGTCACGGGACGCAGTTGTTGTAAAACCGAGATCCCTGGTTGATCCTGCCAGTAGTCATATGCTTGTCTCAAAGATTAAGCCATGCATGTCTCAGTGCAAGCCGCATTAAGGTGAAACCGCGAAAGGCTCATTAAATCAGTTGTGGTTCCTTAGATCGTACCCAAGTTACTTGGATAACTGTGGTAATTCTAGAGCTAATACATGCCGACAGAGTTCCGACCGTCGCGGCGCCCTCGGGCGTCGCTCGCGGGAGGAACGCTTTTATTAGATCAAAACCGGCCCGTCGCGGCGCGCTTCGTGCGCGTCCCGATCGCGGCCCGCGCAAAGACCTGGTGACTCTGAATAACTTCGAGCTGATCGCACGGTCTCCGTACCGGCGACGCATCTTTCAAATGTCTGCCTTATCAACTGTCGACGGTAGGTTCCATGCCTACCGTGGTGGTAACGGGTAACGGGGAATCAGGGTTCGATTCCGGAGAGGGAGCCTGAGAAACGGCTACCACATCCAAGGAAGGCAGCAGGCGCGCAAATTACCCACTCCCGGAACGGGGAGGTAGTGACGAAAAATAACGATACGGGACTCATCCGAGGCCCCGTAATCGGAATGAGAACACTTTAAAACCTTTAAACGAGGATCAATTGGAGGGCAAGTCTGGTGCCAGCAGCCGCGGTAATTCCAGCTCCAATAGCGTATATTAAAGTTGTTGCGGTTAAAAAGCTCGTAGTCGGATCTGTGTCTGGGCGGTGCCGGACCACCCTGGCGGTCCGTCGTGTCGCGGCCGGCCGTGTCGCGGGACCACGTGTCCCGTCGGCGCGGTCGTCGTCGCGCTCGTCAGCCGTCTCGGGGTGTTAGTTACCGGCACGTCGGCCGGACGTATTGTCGGCAGGCGGACACGTGTCTCGGGCTTCCGGCGCGCCGCGCGGCCACGCGTCGCGCGGCCGTCGGGGTTCGACGACGGCGGCCGCCTACTCCAATCTTGCTGCGCGGTGATCTTCACCGATTGCCGTCGGCGGGCCGACACGTTTACTTTGAACAAATTAGAGTGCTCAAAGCAGGCTCAAATCTGGCGGGGCGGCTTCACGGCCGTCTCGTCAAAAGGCCCTGAATACTGGTCGCATGGAATAATGGAACAAGACCTCGGTCCCGCGCATCTCCGCCCTTCGCGGGCGCGCGAAATCGCCCTCCGGGGCGTTTCCGTGCGCGGGCCGCCGGGCCGCGGGCGCCAGTCGCCCGCGCGTCCCGCCGGGCCGGTTTTCGGGACCGGAGGTAATGATCAACAGAGACGGGCGGGGGCATTCGTACCGAGACGTTAGAGGTGAAATTCTTGGATCGTCTCGAGACGAACTGACGCGAAAGCATTTGCCAAGTACGTTCTCGTATGATCAAGAACGAAAGTTAGAGGTTCGAAGGCGATCAGATACCGCCCTAGTTCTAACTGTAAACGATGCCAGCTAGCGATCCGCCGGCGTTTCATTAACGACCCGGCGGGCAGCTTCCGGGAAACCGAAGCTTTTCGGTTCCGGGGGAAGTATGATTGCAAAGTTGAAACTTAAAGGAATTGACGGAAGGGCACCACCAGGAGTGGAGCCTGCGGCTTAATTTGACTCAACACGGGAAACCTCACCAGGCCCGGACACCGGAAAGATTGACAGATTGAGAGCTCTTTCTTGATTCGGTGGGTGGTGGTGCATGGCCGTTCTTAGTTGGTGGAGCGATCTGTCTGGTTAATTCCGATAACGAACGAGACTCTGTCCTGCTAACTAGGCGGGTAACCCCGGGTCGGCGTGTGCGCGGCGCGGGCGGTTTCGGCCGTTCGTGTTCGCGTACCCGTCGGCTCGGCCCGGTATCCCCGAACGCGTTCGCCCGTCGTCCACGGCGGTCGTCGAGCGCGGCCGCGCCATCCGCGTCCCGGCGTGCGGCGGGCGTGTGTCGGCCGGGGGGCAACCTCCGGTCGGCGCGCGTCCGTCGTGCGTCGGGCTCCGTGGTGAAGCGCGCCGTGTTCGCGGCCGTCGCCGGCGGATCACGATACGTTACTAGGGCTACCGCCGGCTCCCAGGAGCTTAAACTCTTCTTAGAGGGACAGGCGGCGGACGAAAATAGCCGCACGAGACTGAGCGATAACAGGTCTGTGATGCCCTTAGATGTTCTGGGCCGCACGCGCGCTACACTGAAGGAATCAGCGTGTGTTAACATTCCTGGGCCGACAGGCTTCCGGGTAACCCGCTGAACCTCCTTCGTGCTTAGGGATCGTGGCTTGCAATTTTTCCACGTGAACGAGGAATTCCCAGTAAGCGCGAGTCATCAGCTCGCGTTGATTACGTCCCTGCCCTTTGTACACACCGCCCGTCGCTACTACCGATTGAACGGTCGCATTGAGGTCTTCGGAGTGGACGCGCGTTATTCGGCCCCCTCGGGGGCTGGGTCGTCGCGCGATCGCGAAGATGACCGAAATCGGCCGTTTAGAGGAAGTAAAAGTCGTAACAAGGTTTCCGTAGGTGAACCTGCGGAAGGATCATTAGAGACGGGCCCGCGGTACCGGCAGCACTTGCCGGTCTCGCGCGCGCCTAATCCGACCCCGTGGCCGCGTGCGCTCGCGACTAGCTCGCCGACCGCCCGCGCGCCGCGACCCCCGACCGAGCGTCGACCGAAAGATGGTTAACGTCGAAAGACCATACGGGCCCCGCCGTGCGTCCGCGCACGGCGCGTGGCCGGTAGAAGTTTCGTCGACAAAAAAAAACACCCGACCCCGAACAGCGGATCACTTGGCTCGTGGATCGATGAAGACCGCAGCTATCTGCGCGTCGTCGTGTAATCCGCAGGTTATACGAACATCGACCAGTCGAACGCACATTGCGGCCTCGGTGACCCGCGGGTCCCGGGCCACGCCTGTCTGAGGGTCGTATACCGGATACTCGGCCAGACCGATGCGCCGCCGGCAGGCGTCCGACGGCGGCGGCAGTCCTCCCGGGGACTGTCCGCCCGCCCGTCGGCCGCTCCGGTGGTGCGAGATTGGCGGTTCGACCGTGGAAAACCGCGCTCGCGCGGCCGCCTCCGGTCGTCCGCCCAAGTTGTGACGGCAAACAGTCACGGGTTCTCGCGTCGTCAAACGGCACGTCCCCGTCCGCCCGCCGCGCGAGAGCGCGGCCGGGTCGGCTGAGAGTCCACGGACCTCTCCGGCTTCCGAGACGCGGACGCGGACGGTCACCGTACGGGCGGAGCGCGGACCGCAGGCTGCCGTGTAATTTAAAAAAAAAAAAAACCGATACGTTCCGACCTCAGATCAGGCGGGACTACCCGCCGGATTTAAGCATATTAATAAGCGGAGGAAAAGAAAACAACCGTGATTCCCTTAGTAGCGGCGAGCGAACAGGGAAAAGCCCATCGCCGAATCCCGCCGCGCACTTTTGTGTCGCGGCACCTATGGGAGTTGTGGCGTACGGGCCGGCCTCGTTGCCGGGGCGCACGTGACGGTCCAAGTCTCCCTTGAACGGGGCCATGGCCCGCAGATGGTGCCAGGCCAGTAGAGGCCGTCACAGCGTTCCGGGATCGGACCGCGCCTTCGAGTCGGGTTGCTTGAGAGTGCAGCCCGAAGTTGGTGGTAAACTCCATCTAAGGCTAAATACGGCCACGAGACCGATAGTTTACAAGTACCGTGAGGGAAAGTTGAAAAGAACTTTGAAGAGAGAGTTCATAAGAACGTGAAACTGTTCGGGTGTAAACGGACAGAGCCCGCGAGTCCCCGCCGGGCGAATTCACGGTCGGTCTAACCGCCGGCCGGATCTTTCGCTCGGTTAGCGGACGTCGCGACCCGTTGGGCGCCGGCCGAAGGGCTTGGGTGGCGTTCGTCGCGGCGGTTGCGTTTCGGCGTGACCGTTCGCGCCGAACCCTGGTGCTCCTGGTCGGCTCGCCCGACGGCAAGAACCGTCGACGCGGCCCCGTCGCAGGCGGGGTCCCGTCGGTCGGCGACGATTTCGGGCTACTTTCCGACCCGTCTTGAAACACGGACCAAGGAGTCTAACGTGTGCGCGAGTCAACGGTGATCTTACGAAAAACCACGTTTGGCGCAATGAAAGTGAACCGTTTACGGTGCGGACGATGGCCTAGCGACCGAACCCACCGGCGTTCAAAGTCGCGCTGGTCCGCAGTCCGGGGGCGTCTTCGCCAGGTCGGCTTCGGCCGTCCGAGGGCGCACCCTTAGCGCACACGTTGGTACCCGAAAGATGGTGAACTATTCCTGGCCAGGATGAAGTCAGGGGAAACCCTGATGGAGGTCCGCAGCGATTCTGACGTGCAAATCGATCGTCTGAGCTGGGTATAGGGGCGAAAGACTAATCGAACCATCTAGTAGCTGGTTCCATCCGAAGTTTCCCTCAGGATAGCTGGCGCCGATGTGTCCCGCCCGTTCGCGGGCGTACGGACGCCGGTGGGACTCCGCGCTGTACGGCGCGGTAACAACACGCTCGTAACACGGAGGATGTCTCATACGGTAAAGCGAATGATTAGAGGACATTGGGGCCGAAACGACCTCAACCTATTCTCAAACTATAAATGGGTGAGATCGCCGGCTTTACCTGGTACACCGCGTGAACCGCGTGCGAAGCCGGCGACGGAACCCTAGGCGCTTAGTGGGCCATTTTTGGTAAGCAGAACTGGCGCTGCGGGATGAACCGAACGCCGAGTTAAGGCGCCGAAATCGACGCGTATTCAGAGACCATGAAAGGCGTTGGTTGCTGATGACAGCAGGACGGTGGCCATGGAAGTCGGAATCCGCTAAGGAGTGTGTAACAACTCACCTGCCGAAGCAACTAGCTCTGAAAATGGATGGCGCTGGAGCGTCGTGCCTATACTCGGCCGTCGACGGCATAGTGGGGCCGGTCGTCGCTCGCGGCGGTCGGTCCCGGCAAGCCTCGACGAGTAGGATGGCGCGGCGGTGTGCGTCGAAGGGCAGGTCGCGAGACCGCCTGGAGCCGCCGTCGGTGCAGATCTTGGTGGTAGTAGCAAATACTCGAGAGGGGCCCTCGGGGGCTGCCGTGGAGAAGGGTTTCTTGTGAACAGCCGTTGTCCAAGAGTCAGTCGATCCTAAGCCCGGGGAGAGATCCTCGTACCACGGGCGAAGGCGTTTTCGAATCGCCCTTGGGGCGAGAGGGAATCCGGTTCGTATTCCGGAACCCGACGCGGAACCGCTCCCTAGTGTTCGGGGCTCTTTTGTCTCGTCTGGGTAACCAGAATGAACTCGAAGAAGCCGCCGGGGGATCTGGGTAGAGTTCTCTTTTCTCTGTGAGCGTTGTACGTCCCTGGAATCCTCTAGCCGGGCGATAGGGACGCGAGCGCGAAGAGCACCGCTCGTTGCGGCGGTGTCCGTGATCCCCACGCGGACCTTGAAAATTCGAGAGAGGGCCACGCGGAGTCTTCGCGTCGGTTCGTACCGATATCCGCAGCAGGTCTCCGAGGTGAGCAGCCTCTAGCCGCATAGAATAATGTAGGTAAGGGAAGTCGGCAAAACCGATCCGTAACTTCGGGATAAGGATTGGCTCTGAGGAGCGTGGCTGTCGGGTTCGGGTCGTCGTAGAAGCGTAGGCGGTTTTGGCGACACCCCGGCCGTCGCCCGCGCGCCCGGTCTTCGGACCGGGAGCCTCGAGGCGGCCGCGGGCCCGTCGCCGTCCGCCGACCGTGGAACCACCGAGCTTCGGTCGCTGGCCGCGTCGCGGCCGGCCGATCGCCTTGGTGTCGGTTCGCCGTCACCGGGCGGTCCGGCCGCCGCGGCGTCGGTCGCGTAGCCGGATCGACAGCCATGTAACGGTCAACTCAGAACTGGCACGGACCAGGGGAATCCGACTGTCTAATTAAAACAAAGCATCGCGATGGCCCGGGACGGGTGTTGACGCGATGTGATTTCTGCCCAGTGCTCTGAATGTCAACGTGAAGAAATTCAAGCAAGCGCGGGTAAACGGCAGGAGTAACTATGACTCTTTTAAGGTAGCCAAATGCCTCGTCATCTAATTAGTAAAGACCTTTGGTATTTCATCCTTTCCTCAAAAGGCAAGGAATATTGGTAGGGACCTGGACGCGCTCCTTCTGGCAGAGAAGGAGAAGCGAAAGATTTCGGCGGCCGCTCTGCGGACAATCTTGGAGATCAGGGAAAGGTATGAGGCCTTGCTCGATGAGGCCTATAGGCAGAACACGGTTCTGCAAGGTAGGGTCGAGGAGGCGAGGCGGTCTCAGTCGAGACCTGAGGTGCGCGAGGTTGTGGTGGAGAGGACGGTTGCGCCATCTCCGCCCAAGAAGAAGAAGAAGGTCGAGGACAAGGCCAAGGCCAAGTCTGCGGCTGCTAAGGAGAAGGTGAAGGGAAAGGTAAAGGAGCAGCCGTTTGTGGAGGTTGTGAGCAGGAAGAGCAAAAGGAAAAAGAAGAAGAAGAAGAAGAATGAGGAGAAGCCCAAGGAGCAGCCGAGAGTGGCCATCACCACCTCCAAGAAGGTGGCTAAGGCCATCGAGAGGGAGAAGGCGAGGGCTCCGGCCCGCGCCTTCGTCGTCTCGGTGGGGGCTGCTGGGGCCAGTGAGGCCAAGAAACAGCTCTGGGCCGATCTGGTCAAGGGGGTGGCGGTGCCCAAGCTTGGCGGCTCTGCGAAGCTCCCGAGAGGAGATCTGGTGGTTAGGCCGGCTGACGAGGCCACGTATGCGGCCTTGAAGGCCATGGAAAAAGACGGTAAGGGTGTGAGAGAGGAGAGTGCGAGATGGCCGACCGTACTAGTGTATGACGTGGATAGGGAAATTCCTAAGGAGAAGCTCGCGGGCCAGATCGTGGATCAGAACCCGGAGCTTGGTCTGGACAAGGAGGCCGTGGTCCCCCTCTTCATGAAGGGGCCCAAGACGGACGAGCTTGTTTGGTGGGTCTGCTCGGTTAGACCAAGCGCCTTCAAGACTCTGGTAGGAAAGAGTCTTTTCATCGGGTTGGCCAAGTGCAAGGTCAAGGAGTACGTTGACGTAGTCAGGTGCTTCAAGTGCCAGCACTTCGGTCACAGGGCTCTGAAGTGTGTGCAGACGGTGGACACTTGCGGGCGCTGCGCGGTCAAGGGCCATAGGGCCAAGGACTGCAAGAGCGTGCCGGTCAAGTGCGCCAACTGTGGCCTGGCTGCTCAGTCGGGGCACAGCGGTTGTGTGGCTCTTCACAAGGCGACCATCACGGTTGCCCGTAGGACAGATTTCGGCTCAAAATGATCTCTTCGACCTACTGTGTAGTCCAACTGAACATGAACGGGAATCATCTCGTCTCAGATCAGATACTGGACTACAGCAGGGCTAACGGGGTTGAGGTGCTTCTGCTTCAGGAAGTGCTGACCTCGGGAGACAAGTTGCTAGGTTTTGACTACCGCGCCACGAAAGTGGTTCTCAGCAGTAGGGACGGTAGTGCAGGGGCTGCCATAGTTGTCCTAAATCAGGACATCGAGGTGGTAGCCCTGCAGGGGCTCAGCGATAGGTTCTGCGCCGTGGCCAGTCTCAGGAAGAGACATGGACAGGCGGTCGTGTTCGTGTCAGCTTACTTCAAGTACAGCATCCCGACACGCATCTTTACGGACAGGCTAGGTGATATTCTTGATAGGGTCAACCAAGACGTCGTGATAGGGGCCGACGTGAACGCGCACTCGCCGCAATGGTTCAGTCGGCCGGGCAACAACTCGGGTTCAGCCCGGGGGACCCACGTCGAATCCCTGATCGCGGCGAAACACTTGACGGTGCACAACCAGCCTGGCCACCTCGACACGTACGAGAGGCCGGGTATGGGGGCATCGAACATAGATGTTACGCTGACGAGAGGGGGTTCACTGACGAACTCAGTCTCTGAATGGGAAGTGCTCGATGTCACCGACAGCGACCACAGGACCATCAGATTCAAGATCCGCGTCGGATCAGGGTCGGAGGGACCTGCGGTAGGGAAAAGTCGATTCAATGTTAGGAAAGCCGACTGGGATAGGTTTAGGTGGGTTCTGGCCCAGAAAGTTCTTGGTGAACATGAGACCATGGTGGGCGGTTGCGGACAGGTAGCGGAGTCTCTTACGCGTGCTCTCGGGCATGCCATGGAGGCCTCCATGCCCCGCTCCCGTAAATCCGTCAGGATGAAACCGCCATGGTGGGACGCCGGACTCGAAGAGTCCAAAAGGCGCCTCAATAACTTCAGACGCACCATGGACTATAAAGTCTCGGATAGGGACCAATTCAGAGTGCTCAGGAACGAGCACCTGAAAAAGATTAGGAAGGCCAAGATGGAGTCGTGGAGGAAGTTCGCTACCTCCAGCAACTCGGACATCTGGGGCCCGGTCTATCGTTGGGCTAGGAATGGATCTTCTAAGAGTAGGGTACCAAACGCTGTGCTTCGAGAAGACGGAACCTTCACGGTGACGGCTTTGGAGACGGCCGAGTGTCTGTTGGAGAGCCTAATCCCTAGGGACAGGGCTGCTCCTATCTTTGAGGCTGAGAGAGTAGGAAGAGTGAGACCAGAGGTCACGGAGGCCGAGGTTAAGGCGGCTGTCTGGAGGATGGCCCCTAACAAAGCTCCGGGACTGGATGGGATCACCGCTGGGGTACTCAGGAAGGCGTGGGGCGTCATCGGCTTGCCGCTGACCAACGTCCTGAGAGAGTGCCTCAGGAAGTCGGAATTTCCGGACTGTTGGAAGACAGCAGAGGTGGTGATCATCAGGAAGGGAGAGGACAGAGACCCGAGTCTTCCTAAGTCATATAGACCAGTCAGCCTGCTTTCGGCACCGTCAAAAGTGCTGGAACGGCTGGTGGTGGACAGGCTTGAGGAGGAAACGGGGGGCGCTCTTTCAGCAGAGCAACATGGTTTCAGGGTCGGTAAGTCCACAATCAGCGCGATCAAGTCGTGTCTGGATTGGGTGGACAACAGTGAGGAGATGGTGGTAGGAGTCTTTCTGGATATCTCAGGAGCCTTCGACAACCTGAGATGGAACGTTCTGATTAGGGACATGATGGATCTGGGGGCATCCGATGCAACTAGATCTATCATACAGAGCTATCTGACGGGCAGAAGGGCGGTGCTCTCGGTGGAGGGAGCGACAGCATTCGCGGATCTCACCAGAGGCTGCCCTCAAGGCTCACAGTTAGGGCCAAGTCTTTGGAATTTATCTATGGATAGGGCGTTGGTCACCAACACGGACGATAGGGTCAAACTGGTCGCGTACGCGGATGACCTGGCGGTTCTTATCGCGGGCTCCGATCTCGAAGAAATTCAGGGGAAAGCGAGAGCGACGCTCGGCGCCTTGCGCGAGTGGGCGAGCCGAAGAGGTCTAACCTTCTCGGCAAGCAAGTCTCAAGCGATCCCCCTGAAAGGAGGGCTGCGGCCGGGGTTCACTGTTCCCTTCGGGACAGAGGACATCGTGGCTGTGAGTT
>NW_026869904.1:12500-17500 GCF_019925205.1 Metopolophium dirhodum | reverse complement strand
CCCTTCATCGATTGCCGATTTTTGTCTGGTCGGCGTTCGACGGGTGCGAGGTGGACTAACGTAAAATATTAATACGGCAAGTGGATGTGGTTTACCGGTATTATTCGGTGCGGGCATTCGGCGAGCACGTCCCGCGGACTCGGAGTGCCGTACGCGGAAATATTTTTCCTCGACGGGCGAGGCGCGGAGTCGCCCTTGGTGCGCGGCGGCGTCCCCGTGACCGGATCCGTGGACACTGTGCCCTTCATCGATTGCCGATTTTTGTCTGGTCGGCGTTCGACGGGTGCGAGGTGGACTAACGTAAAGAATTATTACGTCCCGCGGACTCGGAGTGCCGTACGCGGAAATATTTTTCATCGACGGGCGAGGCGCGGAGTCGCCCTTGGTGCGCGGCGGCGTCCCCGTGACCGGATCCGTGGACACTGTGCCCTTCATCGATTGCCGATTTTTGTCTGGTCGGCGTTCGACGGGTGCGAGATGGACTAACGTAAAGAATTATTACGTCCCGCGGACTCGGAGTGCCGAACGCGGAAAAATTTTTCTTCGACGGGCGAGGCGCGGAGTCGCCCTTGGTGCGCGGCGGCGTCCCCGTGACCGGATCCGTGGACACTGTGCCCTTCATCGATTGCCGATTTTTGTCTGGTCGGCGTTCGACGGGTGCGAGGTGGACTAACGTAAAGAATTATTACGTCCCGCGGACTCGGAGTGCCGTACGCGGAAATATTTTTCCTCGACGGGCGAGGCGCGGAGTCGCCCTTGGTGCGCGGCGGCGTCCCCGTGACCGTGTCCGAACCACCGCGTGTGAAAATTCGATTTTTTTTTTTCACTCGACGTCCTCGGTTATTCGTCGGTGCCGGGGTGGTGCACATGACGGCAGCCCCGGCGATGTCCGTCGACACGATTTCGAATTCAACTTTTCGAACGTAGTTTTTCCGTGTGCAATAACTCGTTAACCGTTGGTTCGATCTCGACGTACCCGAGACGTGTTCACGTCGTACGTTCCGAGTACTATAGGACACCGGTGTCCGCGACATTTAAATCGGTAATCCTTTATCCGCGGCCGTACCGCTACGCACGGAGATAGACCGATATTTGATTTTCGCTTAACCGCTACGCACTGTGATTGACTGTATTCCGACGGCGGGGTCTCGGTCAACCGTTTTCACGGTTTGCCGGTGACATCGACCGTACCGTTCATCACGGGCAGACCGCAGAGTCGTTGTCCAGGGATATCCCCCTTTGCCGAAAACCTTTACCGCGTAGAATTTCTGCGCTGACCGCGACGTTACAGGGGTGATTACCGTCGCCGAGCTGCGCGCCCGCCGTACCGTCTCGTCGCACGGACCACCGTGTGTGAAAATTCGATTTTTTTTTTTCACTCGACGTCCTCGGTTATTCGTCGGTGCCGGGGTGGTGCACATGACGGCAGCCCCGGCGATGTCCGTCGACACGATTTCGAATTCAACTTTTCGAACGTAGTTTTTCCGTGTGCAATAACTCGTTAACCGTTGGTTCGATCTCGACGTACCCGAGACGTGTTCACGTCGTACGTTCCGAGTACTATAGGACACCGGTGTCCGCGACATTTAAATCGGTAATCCTTTATCCGCGGCCGTACCGCTACGCACGGATTTTGTGATTTTCGCCTAACCGCTACGCACGGTGATTGACGGATTTTCGATTCTCGGCTAACCGCTACGCACGGTGATGGCGAAGTTCCTTCGACTCGGGTGTACCACTACGCGTGAATACCCCCGTCGCACATTGTGAAACTCGAGATTTTGTAAATTTGTGAGCGACTCGGTCGTCGGCGTTCCGCCGGCGTCCGATCGCCAATCACGTACGACAGCAAAGCCACGGGCGACGCCGAAGCCGACGCGTCCATCGCCGCGCACCGGTCTGCCCCAGTCTTCGGAATGGTCAGCAATCCAGTGCCCTTCGATGGTATCCGTCCAAGTTTCGGCGACCGACCCATCTCGCACGCCGAGTGGCAAAACTCAACCGGCGTCGCAGGCCCGCCTTCCGGTGGGCCTCCGACGCGCAAATCGTTTTTTTCAAAAATCGATGACGACTCCCGTTACCGTTCCGCAAGTTACGAGCTCTCGACGCCAAAACATTCCCGCCGCGGCCGGCCATCGTCGCCGTGCCCGGCGGTCGCCGGGGCGAAGCCCCGGGACGACGGACTTCGCGTCGCGTCCCGGCTTCCCCCACGATCTCGGCTGGGGGCCGTTATAAACCTGGCGAGAGGCGCTAGCGCGGTAATTCTCCGTCCGCTGAAAACGGACGGCGTACGCGCTAACCCCGACTCTCGTCAACGCACGGGTCACGTCGCGTCGGGCGAGCGCTCGCTCTCCGCGTGTGTTCGGTCTACCGCACGCGACCGCCGCCGCAGTCGCCCCGCGTTCTGCGGGTGCTCAGTGCGGCGCTCGCGTCGACCGAAGCGCGCGGTTTACGGGCGCCCGTCCGCGCACGTATCCCACTCGAACCGCGGTCGGTCGTGCGCCGTGACCGTATACCGGTCACGGTCGTTTCGACCTTCCTCGGCGTCGGCTCGCCCACGGGCGGACCGGCGCTCGGACGCACGCGTCCCGAGACGAGTGTCCGCGTCGTCGTCGCCCCTTGGTCGGCGTCGCCGCGGGGATCCGTCACGGGACGCAGTTGTTGTAAAACCGAGATCCCTGGTTGATCCTGCCAGTAGTCATATGCTTGTCTCAAAGATTAAGCCATGCATGTCTCAGTGCAAGCCGCATTAAGGTGAAACCGCGAAAGGCTCATTAAATCAGTTGTGGTTCCTTAGATCGTACCCAAGTTACTTGGATAACTGTGGTAATTCTAGAGCTAATACATGCCGACAGAGTTCCGACCGTCGCGGCGCCCTCGGGCGTCGCTCGCGGGAGGAACGCTTTTATTAGATCAAAACCGGCCCGTCGCGGCGCGCTTCGTGCGCGTCCCGATCGCGGCCCGCGCAAAGACCTGGTGACTCTGAATAACTTCGAGCTGATCGCACGGTCTCCGTACCGGCGACGCATCTTTCAAATGTCTGCCTTATCAACTGTCGACGGTAGGTTCCATGCCTACCGTGGTGGTAACGGGTAACGGGGAATCAGGGTTCGATTCCGGAGAGGGAGCCTGAGAAACGGCTACCACATCCAAGGAAGGCAGCAGGCGCGCAAATTACCCACTCCCGGAACGGGGAGGTAGTGACGAAAAATAACGATACGGGACTCATCCGAGGCCCCGTAATCGGAATGAGAACACTTTAAAACCTTTAAACGAGGATCAATTGGAGGGCAAGTCTGGTGCCAGCAGCCGCGGTAATTCCAGCTCCAATAGCGTATATTAAAGTTGTTGCGGTTAAAAAGCTCGTAGTCGGATCTGTGTCTGGGCGGTGCCGGACCACCCTGGCGGTCCGTCGTGTCGCGGCCGGCCGTGTCGCGGGACCACGTGTCCCGTCGGCGCGGTCGTCGTCGCGCTCGTCAGCCGTCTCGGGGTGTTAGTTACCGGCACGTCGGCCGGACGTATTGTCGGCAGGCGGACACGTGTCTCGGGCTTCCGGCGCGCCGCGCGGCCACGCGTCGCGCGGCCGTCGGGGTTCGACGACGGCGGCCGCCTACTCCAATCTTGCTGCGCGGTGATCTTCACCGATTGCCGTCGGCGGGCCGACACGTTTACTTTGAACAAATTAGAGTGCTCAAAGCAGGCTCAAATCTGGCGGGGCGGCTTCACGGCCGTCTCGTCAAAAGGCCCTGAATACTGGTCGCATGGAATAATGGAACAAGACCTCGGTCCCGCGCATCTCCGCCCTTCGCGGGCGCGCGAAATCGCCCTCCGGGGCGTTTCCGTGCGCGGGCCGCCGGGCCGCGGGCGCCAGTCGCCCGCGCGTCCCGCCGGGCCGGTTTTCGGGACCGGAGGTAATGATCAACAGAGACGGGCGGGGGCATTCGTACCGAGACGTTAGAGGTGAAATTCTTGGATCGTCTCGAGACGAACTGACGCGAAAGCATTTGCCAAGTACGTTCTCGTATGATCAAGAACGAAAGTTAGAGGTTCGAAGGCGATCAGATACCGCCCTAGTTCTAACTGTAAACGATGCCAGCTAGCGATCCGCCGGCGTTTCATTAACGACCCGGCGGGCAGCTTCCGGGAAACCGAAGCTTTTCGGTTCCGGGGGAAGTATGATTGCAAAGTTGAAACTTAAAGGAATTGACGGAAGGGCACCACCAGGAGTGGAGCCTGCGGCTTAATTTGACTCAACACGGGAAACCTCACCAGGCCCGGACACCGGAAAGATTGACAGATTGAGAGCTCTTTCTTGATTCGGTGGGTGGTGGTGCATGGCCGTTCTTAGTTGGTGGAGCGATCTGTCTGGTTAATTCCGATAACGAACGAGACTCTGTCCTGCTAACTAGGCGGGTAACCCCGGGTCGGCGTGTGCGCGGCGCGGGCGGTTTCGGCCGTTCGTGTTCGCGTACCCGTCGGCTCGGCCCGGTATCCCCGAACGCGTTCGCCCGTCGTCCACGGCGGTCGTCGAGCGCGGCCGCGCCATCCGCGTCCCGGCGTGCGGCGGGCGTGTGTCGGCCGGGGGGCAACCTCCGGTCGGCGCGCGTCCGTCGTGCGTCGGGCTCCGTGGTGAAGCGCGCCGTGTTCGCGGCCGTCGCCGGCGGATCACGATACGTTACTAGGGCTACCGCCGGCTCCCAGGAGCTTAAACTCTTCTTAGAGGGACAGGCGGCGGACGAAAATAGCCGCACGAGACTGAGCGATAACAGGTCTGTGATGCCCTTAGATGTTCTGGGCCGCACGCGCGCTACACTGAAGGAATCAGCGTGTGTTAACATTCCTGGGCCGACAGGCTTCCGGGTAACCCGCTGAACCTCCTTCGTGCTTAGGGATCGTGGCTTGCAATTTTTCCACGTGAACGAGGAATTCCCAGTAAGCGCGAGTCATCAGCTCGCGTTGATTACGTCCCTGCCCTTTGTACACACCGCCCGTCGCTACTA
>NW_026869904.1:0-5000 GCF_019925205.1 Metopolophium dirhodum | reverse complement strand
CGGGTGCGAGGTGGACTAACGTAAAGAATTATTACGTCCCGCGGACTCGGAGTGCCGTACGCGGAAATATTTTTCATCGACGGGCGAGGCGCGGAGTCGCCCTTGGTGCGCGGCGGCGTCCCCCGTGACCGGATCCGTGGACACTGTGCCCTTCATCGATTGCCGATTTTTGTCTGGTCGGCGTTCGACGGGTGCGAGGTGGACTAACGTAAAATATTAATACGGCAAGTGGATGTGGTTTACCGGTATTATTCGGTGCGGGCATTCGGCGAGCACGTCCCGCGGACTCGGAGTGCCGTACGCGGAATATTTTTCCTCGACGGGCGAGGCGCGGAGGTCGCCCTTGGTGCGCGGCGGCGTCCCCGTGACCGGATCCGTGGACACTGTGCCCTTCATCGATTGCCGATTTTTGTCTGGTCGGCGTTCGACGGGTGCGAGGTGGACTAACGTAAAGAATTATTACGTCCCGCGGACTCGGAGTGCCGTACGCGGAAATATTTTTCATCGACGGGGCGAGGCGCGGAGTCGCCCTTGGTGCGCGGCGGGCGTCCCCCGTGACCGGATCCGTGGACACTGTGCCCTTCATCGATTGCCGATTTTTGTCTGGTCGGCGTTCGACGGGGTGCGAGATGGACTAACGTAAAGAATTATTACGTCCCGCGGACTCGGAGTGCCGAACGCGGAAAAATTTTTCTTCGACGGGCGAGGCGCGGAGTCGCCCTTGGTGCGCGGCGGCGTCCCCGTGACCGGATCCGTGGACACTGTGCCCTTCATCGATTGCCGATTTTTGTCTGGTCGGCGTTCGACGGGTGCGAGGTGGACTAACGTAAAGAATTATTACGTCCCGCGGACTCGGAGTGCCGTACGCGGAAATATTTTTCCTCGACGGGCGAGGCGCGGAGTCGCCCTTGGTGCGCGGCGGCGTCCCCGTGACCGTGTCCGAACCACCGCGTGTGAAAATTCGATTTTTTTTTTTTCACTCGACGTCCTCGGTTATTCGTCGGTGCCGGGGGTGGGTGCACATGACGGCAGCCCCGGCGATGTCCGTCGACACGATTTCGAATTCAACTTTTCGAACGTAGTTTTTCCGTGTGCAATAACTCGTTAACCGTTGGTTCGATCTCGACGTACCCGAGACGTGTTCACGTCGTACGTTCCGAGTACTATAGGACACCGGTGTCCGCGACATTTAAATCGGTAATCCTTTATCCGCGGCCGTACCGCTACGCACGGAGATAGACCGATATTTGATTTTCGCTTAACCGCTACGCACTGTGATTGACTGTATTCCGACGGCGGGGTCTCGGTCAACCGTTTTCACGGTTTGCCGGTGACATCGACCGTACCGTTCATCACGGGCAGACCGCAGAGTCGTTGTCCAGGGATATCCCCCTTTGCCGAAAACCTTTACCGCGTAGAATTTCTGCGCTGACCGCGACGTTACAGGGGTGATTACCGTCGCCGAGCTGCGCGCCCGCCGTACCGTCTCGTCGCACGGACCACCGTGTGTGAAAATTCGATTTTTTTTTTTCACTCGACGTCCTCGGTTATTCGTCGGTGCCGGGGTGGTGCACATGACGGCAGCCCCGGCGATGTCCGTCGACACGATTTCGAATTCAACTTTTCGAACGTAGTTTTTCCGTGTGCAATAACTCGTTAACCGTTGGTTCGATCTCGACGTACCCGAGACGTGTTCACGTCGTACGTTCCGAGTACTATAGGACACCGGTGTCCGCGACATTTAAATCGGTAATCCTTTATCCGCGGCCGTACCGCTACGCACGGATTTTGTGATTTTCGCCTAACCGCTACGCACGGTGATTGACGGATTTTCGATTCTCGGCTAACCGCTACGCACGGTGATGGCGAAGTTCCTTCGACTCGGGTGTACCACTACGCGTGAATACCCCCGTCGCACATTGTGAAACTCGAGATTTTGTAAATTTGTGAGCGACTCGGTCGTCGGCGTTCCGCCGGCGTCCGATCGCCAATCACGTACGACAGCAAAGCCACGGGCGACGCCGAAGCCGACGCGTCCATCGCCGCGCACCGGTCTGCCCCAGTCTTCGGAATGGTCAGCAATCCAGTGCCCTTCGATGGTATCCGTCCAAGTTTCGGCGACCGACCCATCTCGCACGCCGAGTGGCAAAACTCAACCGGCGTCCGCAGGCCCGCCTTCCGGTGGGCCTCCGACGCGCAAATCGTTTTTTTCAAAAATCGATGACGACTCCCGTTACCGTTCCGCAAGTTACGAGCTCTCGACGCCAAAACATTCCCGCCGCGGCCGGCCATCGTCGCCGGTGCCCGGCGGTCGCCGGGGCGAAGCCCCGGGACGACGGACTTCGCGTCGCGTCCCCGGCTTCCCCCACGATCTCGGCTGGGGGGCCGTTATAAACCTGGCGAGAGGCGCTAGCGCGGTAATTCTCCGTCCGCTGAAAACGGACGGCGTACGCGCTAACCCCGACTCTCGTCAACGCACGGGTCACGTCGCGTCGGGCGAGCGCTCGCTCTCCGCGTGTGTTCGGTCTACCGCACGCGACCGCCGCCGCAGTCGCCCCGCGTTCTGCGGGTGCTCAGTGCGGCGCTCGCGTCGACCGAAGCGCGCGGTTTACGGGCGCCCGTCCGCGCACGTATCCCACTCGAACCGCGGTCGGTCGTGCGCCGTGACCGTATACCGGTCACGGTCGTTTCGACCTTCCTCGGCGTCGGCTCGCCCACGGGCGGACCGGCGCTCGGACGCACGCGTCCCGAGACGAGTGTCCCGCGTCGTCGTCGCCCCTTGGTCGGCGTCGCCGCGGGGATCCGTCACGGGACCGCAGTTGTTGTAAAACCGAGATCCCTGGTTGATCCTGCCAGTAGTCATATGCTTGTCTCAAAGATTAAGCATGCATGTCTCAGTGCAAGCCGCATTAAGGTGAAACCGCGAAAGGCTCATTAAATCAGTTGTGGTTCCTTAGATCGTACCCAAGTTACTTGGATAACTGTGGTAATTCTAGAGCTAATACATGCCGACAGAGTTCCGACCGTCGCGGCGCCCTCGGGCGTCGCTCGCGGGAGGAACGCTTTTATTAGATCAAAACCGGCCCGTCGCGGCGCGCTTCGTGCGCGTCCCGATCGCGGCCCGCGCAAAGACCTGGTGACTCTGAATAACTTCGAGCTGATCGCACGGTCTCCGTACCGGCGACGCATCTTTCAAATGTCTGCCTTATCAACTGTCGACGGTAGGTTCCATGCCTACCGTGGTGGTAACGGGGTAACGGGGAATCAGGGTTCGATTCCGGAGAGGGAGCCTGAGAAACGGCTACCACATCCAAGGAAGGCAGCAGGCGCGCAAATTACCCACTCCCGGAACGGGGAGGTAGTGACGAAAAATAACGATACGGGACTCATCCGAGGCCCCGTAATCGGAATGAGAACACTTTAAAACCTTTAAACGAGGATCAATTGGAGGGCAAGTCTGGTGCCAGCAGCCGCGGTAATTCCAGCTCCAATAGCGTATATTAAAGTTGTTTGCGGTTAAAAAGCTCGTAGTCGGATCTGTGTCTGGGCGGTGCCGGACCACCCTGGCGGTCCGTCGTGTCGCGGCCGGCCGTGTCGCGGGACCACGTGTCCCGTCGGCGCGGTCGTCGTCGCGCTCGTCAGCCGTCTCGGGGTGTTAGTTACCGGCACGTCGGCCGGACGTATTGTCGGCAGGCGGACACGTGTCTCGGGCTTCCGGCGCGCCGCGCGGCCACGCGTCGCGCGGCCGTCGGGGTTCGACGACGGCGGCCGCCTACTCCAATCTTGCTGCGCGGTGATCTTCACCGATTGCCGTCGGCGGGCCGACACGTTTACTTTGAACAAATTAGAGTGCTCAAAGCAGGCTCAAATCTGGCGGGGCGGCTTCACGGCCGTCTCGTCAAAAGGCCCTGAATACTGGTCGCATGGAATAATGGAACAAGACCTCGGTCCCGCGCATCTCCGCCCTTCGCGGGCGCGCGAAATCGCCCTCCGGGGCGTTTCCGTGCGCGGGCCGCCGGGCCGCGGGCGCCAGTCGCCCGCGCGTCCCGCCGGGCCGGTTTTCGGGACCGGAGGTAATGATCAACAGAGACGGGCGGGGGCATTCGTACCGAGACGTTAGAGGTGAAATTCTTGGATCGTCTCGAGACGAACTGACGCGAAAGCATTTGCCAAGTTACGTTCTCGTATGATCAAGAACGAAAGTTAGAGGTTCGAAGGCGATCAGATACCGCCCTAGTTCTAACTGTAAACGATGCCAGCTAGCGATCCGCCGGCGTTTCATTAACGACCCGGCGGGCAGCTTCCGGGAAACCGAAGCTTTTCGGTTCCGGGGGAAGTATGAATTGCAAAGTTGAAACTTAAAGGAATTGACGGAAGGGCACCACCAGGAGTGGAGCCTGCGGCTTAATTTGACTCAACACGGGGAAACCTCACCAGGCCCGGACACCGGAAAGATTGACAGATTGAGAGCTCTTTCTTGATTCGGTGGGTGGTGGTGCATGGCCGTTCTTAGTTGGTGGAGCGATCTGTCTGGTTAATTCCGATAACGAACGAGACTCTGTCCTGCTAACTAGGCGGGTAACCCCGGGTCGGCGTGTGCGCGGCGCGGGCGGTTTCGGCCGTTCGTGTTCGCGTACCCGTCGGCTCGGCCCGGTATCCCCGAACGCGTTCGCCCGTCGTCCACGGCGGTCGTCGAGCGCGGCCGCGCCATCCGCGTCCCGGCGTGCGGCGGGCGTGTGTCGGCCGGGGGGCAACCTCCGGTCGGCGCGCGTCCGTCGTGCGTCGGGCTCCGTGGTGAAGCGCGCCGTGTTCGCGGCCGTCGCCGGCGGATCACGATACGTTACTAGGGCTACCGCCGGCTCCCAGGAGCTTAAACTCTTCTTAGAGGGACAGGCGGCGGACGAAAATAGCCGCACGAGACTGAGCGATAACAGGTCTGTGATGCCCTTAGATGTTCTGGGCCGCACGCGCGCTACACTGAAGGAATCAGCGTGTGTTAA